>NC_134093.1:22440578-22748043 GCF_000715075.1 Nicotiana tabacum | reverse complement strand
TTATTATGAAATCGTGCGTAATAATGGTATGATGACCTATCTGGTAAGGTCCATATTATATATACTCCGATTGAGGAGGTAACTACTAGCTGAGAGCTTGAGATATCTTTGAGAAGAGAGTTGTACCACATATTTACACATGTTATTTTCGTTTACATACTCTGATTTACATCTGTTTACTCTTACTGTATCTATCTTCTTGGACCTCTAGTAAGTGTCGATGTCGACCCCTCGTCACTACTTCTCTGGGGTTAAGCTAGATACTTATTGGGTACGCGTTGATTTATGTACTCATGCTATACTTGCTGCACTTTTTGTGCAGGTACTTATATGTCTGATGGTCTTTTGGGTGCAACAAGGCAACTATTGCTGGGACTTTACCGTGAGCTACTTCTCATGTTACGCTTCGCAGCCTACAGAGTCTTCATCAGAGTTATTTATATTTTTTCTGTCTAATTTTGTATTCTAGACAGATATTGTATTTTATATACTTCCTAATTGATGCTCATCTACTTGTGACACCGAATTTTGGGGTTTTCTACTGTTGTTTATCGTTGCAGATCACGTAGCTATTAACATTCTTCCCTCTGTATATTCCATTTTATACTATTTAGGTAATGGAATTATGATTTCAAAGTAATAAAATAAGTAATTAAATCAATCAATCACTGTTGGCTTGCTTAACGACGGTGTTAGGCGTCATCATGATCTATATGAATTTTGGGTCATGACAGCTTGGTATCAGAGCGTTAGGTTCACTTAGGTCTCACAAGTTATGAGCAAGTCTAGTAGAGTTTTACGGATCGGTACGTAGATATTTGTATTTATCTTCGAGAGGCTACAGGGCTGTTAGGAACACTTCCCTTCTTGATTCATCATCGTGCGATTTGATTCCATTGGGGCTTGTGCCTTTATTTTCTTCCTACTCAATCTTATGCGACGCGAAACACTTGTTTTCAATTTGGTGTCGAGGAGTTGTAGTGGTACTATAGACGTGGTGCAAGATATTTTTTCATGCATGTTCGGGCAGGCTATTATCATTGTCGTGCAGAAAGATGCTATTTTGTTCGAGCCCAGTATCTGTATTTTCTATGGTTTTGAGACTGTGCACGAATTGCTACGATGTCTATGTGTTGTTATCGCACGGTGTTGGAATAATGGATGGTAAGGTGCTCGTTTGTGCGTTGAGGCGACGAATAGCATAAAGAGAGGATTTCTGAGTGCATGATTAAGGGGTTCGGCATTTAATTCCAGCGGAGGAAGGGCAATCGGACTATAGATGTCTACGTTTGGTTGATGAAGTAACGAGACTTGATATTTTCGAGCATGGTGGAATTTTCATTGTGATCCGATGTCGTCATCCTTGTTGGACGCGTTAAGGTCCGCTGGTATTATAGTCTTCTTTGATTTTTGCCTTTGGGGCAGGGTGTTGTGAAATGGTGCATGGGGGTGGTTATCAGACATAGCGGTGTGCAGCGGTTCAAGATCGATTTGGTATTTCTAATGTGATGGCTCGAGGAAGATGATCTTCCAGGAGGCTTAAAGTCAGTAGCAATTTATTAGCTCACGCTCTATAGAAATGGATTTTGATTTGATGCAACATTTGGGTAAAGAAGAATGAGGAAGGGCATGTGGGAGGTGCCTTACAGTAGTTGAATTACTGGCAGGTCAAGTATGAGAAGCGAAAGTCGAGAAGTTTCTTAAAGGAGGTTTGACCGAAGTGGGAGAGGCAAAGTAGCCTATGAATTCTGTGGTAGGATAGCCACATATATTGAGGAAGTGTGGAACGGTTTGGGCATCGCGATAGAAGGTGGTTTGGCCTACGAATTTTACTTTTAGTGATAGTTACCATACAAAGAAAGATTGAATATTGAAGAAAAGAGTTAGTTTGAAATGAAGAGGGGTATGAAGATCTGATTATCATTTCAGGTGCAATATGACTTGAGTTCGGAAGGTATGGTTGAACTTTCAGTTGATGTCAATGGGTACGGAACAGACTTATACAGTCGGTGGGTGAGCATGAGTTCATGAGGATTTACTGATTTCGTGGTAGTAGTACCTAGTGCAGCGTTATTGGAAGATGTCGGTAAGGAATTCCACAGGTGGCCTATCTCATGTGAGCAGGTTAGCGGTTGCGTGATGTTGATGAAGTTTCTACAAAGAATTCTACTTGCTACCCAGTAAGAGGTCAAATATGTGATTGTCACTGGTGATTCAGAATGTTCATGAAAAGCTTAACAAAAGACTTCGAGAAGTCTAGCGGGTTAACGGTGCGAGGTCATGGTAATTGTGAAGGATGAATCGTTGTGGGCCATGCATTATGTGATTGTAGCTTAAAGCCAAGTGGGGGAGCCCCACCGTTTTCGATTGGATCACATGGTTGTCTGCTTGTGCGGTTTTTGGTTATCGGTGTGTTGACGGATTATTTATGACTAAGAAAATATCAGGGGTAATTTAGTAAAGAAGTTGATGGGCGTATGCTATATTCGGCGTTATCGATGCATGTTCAGGTTCTTGGGAAGACTTGGAGCTTATTCTTTTGTGGATATGATGTACAAGGAAAAGGGTTTAGCCGGTTGCTTCTTCGAGAGGGTGTTCATGTGTTAGGAGAGCGGTGGAGTTTGGTCATATTTGGGACCAGGTCAGAGTAGGTGACTCTCAACAACGATCCTAGTGAATTCGAGAATTTAAGTGCAATATTAGAGGAAATAAAGAAATAGCTTCGGACTCGCGAAAGGTCTTGCATAACAGGTGCACCAGTTTAAGATGTTATTGTGCGCATAAGAAGGTATGAGATGAGTCATGGGTATTGAGACTATGTGGTCTCGTGATTTGGGTCACCCGGGATGAGTGCAGATTGAGTTTGTTATGTTGTGAACGGAGCTATCATATTTCTAAGTCAGGACAAGAATAAATGTAAAGAAGTTTGGTCGATTAGTAATGGTTGAATCAGCATGATTGTGGCCATGATCAGTTCATTCGATGTGTGAAATTATAACATGTGGTTTGTGGTTGTACTGGCGGGCTTGACAACCGCCATAATTTGGTTGATTTCTAGAGGTATTTGATTCAAATGGCTTTGTTGTGTAAATGGATTCTGGAAGAGTTATGACGGTTTAGATCACAGTTTGAGGTTGTGTTTTTTGTTGTTTGCGAATTTAGTTGCGTGTTGCATCGGTTCTTCACAAATAAGCTAAGTGAAAGGCTTCCAGCCAATGAAACGTTATTCTACAGGTAGTTCGGGGTTATGATGATTTCGTGTATTCTCGCGTAGTGGCATGATGGGTGCAATGAGCGGCATGGGAAATTGGAAGTTGAGGATCAAGTTTGCGGTTCGGTATTGATAAGAATTTCACTAGCTCGGATGAGCAGGAAAGTATTCAGATGTTTAGAGTGAGTTAGTGTTATCTTAGTGTCGCATGAGAATGGTATTCTGTGGAAGAGGCATTGTGTATTGATTTGCTAATTGTGAACTGCTTTATAGATTTGAACGGTTGGTGGTATGGATGTGCAGACTTTTGCTACCTGATGGAAAGGTCGTGGGAGAATATTCCATAGAGAAGTCTGTATAAGTGTGACATGTTAGTCACTTGATTGTTAAAGATTGAAACCAAGTATGAAGAGTATGGTACTATCGTTAATATGAGGGTTTATGCCTGGAAGTCGCTCTATTCCTTTGGTTGTGAACTGTGGGGGTTGTGACGGATTGAGACGGCTTGATTATTCGCACGTGTGTTGAGGCCCCATGTAGATTATGGTGTCATATGGGCAGGATGGCTCTCGAGATGCAGGTCATTTATAGCACCTTCGTCGTGCTTGGGTTTTGTGACGTATTGCGCTATCCGTCTCCCCGGAGTTGTATTTGCACTTAGCGTGCTTATGGCCGATATTCAGCATTCTGTAGGTAGAATCATTATGGCTTAGTGAGTATGTCCTTATTTATTTTTATGAGCGGATCAGGTGGCACGCCGCCACATGTACATTATTCGGATCGGGTTGCATGCCGCAACGGTACCATGTTTGGATCGAGTTGCACGCTGCAACAACGTTATGCTGGGTACGATTCCCTATATCTATCCCTGTGTATTCTGGTTCTCATTCTCTAAGGAGGGTTTATAACATCTGTTTGACCGTTTTATCAGTGTTTGAGGTGGCTTATTGTGTGTGTAACTTATACTGGGTGAGACGAGACTATTGGACCTGAAATCAAATCAATCATATTTATATAAGGTACATTAAAGAGAGAATATCGTTATTCGGTTCAGAATGAGGCTATGGTCCTTGTCAGGAGATGCGACTCCATGATTTTGTCACGACCCGAAATCTCACCTATCGTGATGGCGCCTATCTCAGTACTAGGCAAGCTAACAATCTCAATAAACCACCATATCTTTTAAGTTTGAAAACATAATATCTAAATTCAGCGGGAAAAAACTCACAAATACATATATAAAGACTCCCAAAACCCGGTGCCACTTAGTACATGAGCATCTAAATGAATACAAAGTCTGACTGATAAAATCACTGTCTGAAAATATAGAACAGTACAATAACTAAAAAGGAAGGGAGTCAAAGTCTGCGGACGCCAAGCAGCTACCTTGATAATCTCCACATAGTAAATTCCAAAATCTAGCAACCGCTGTATCCGAGAGCACCTAGGTCTGCACACGAGGTGCAGAGTGTAGTATAAGTACAACCAACTCAATAAGTAACAAGACTAACCTTTGGGCTGAAAGTAGTGACGAGCTCAGCAGGTACAGTTCAGTATAGAAATAACAATACATAAATGTAGGCATGCTTTCAAGTTCAACAATTACTCTTAGTACAAATAAAATAGATCAATTCTGAACAATGTGAAGAATATGACAACTTTGTATCTACATGCCAATGTACATACTGTATGTGATGCACCTTAGTGAAAACTCTGTGTACTCACGATCTAAAATACTCAATCACTCAGTACTATATATGGCCAATCCAGCCCAGGGAAGATCCATCCCAAATATATATATGTATATCCTTCAACTGACAGTCAGTCACTCAGTACTGTATAAGGCCAATCCAGTCCAGGGGAATATCCATCCCCAAATACCAATGATTCGGACAAGATCCATGTCCAGGGAAAATTCATCCCTCAATATAAATGCTTCGGGCAAGATCCATGCCCAGGGAAAATCCATCCTTCAATATAAATTCTTCGGTCAAGATCCATGCCCAGGAAAGATCCATCCCTCAATATATATCTATGGCAAGATCCATGCCCAGGGAAGATCCATCCCATATATATATATATATATATATATATATATATATATATATATATCAACTACGCTCATTGTGGGGGTGCAGACTCCATAGGGGCTCCTTCAGCCCAAGCGCTATAATAGCCAGATCTAGGCATAATAAATAAACATAACTATCACTCAGAATCTCTAGTCTCTCGGGCTCTCAATGACATAAAAATCAACCCGACATGATGATATGAAGTATCAATGAATGACAACAGAGACTGAGATATGATATGCAAGTGATAGATGTGACTGAGTACAACTTTAAACAAATAGTTCAACAACAATACGACCCATGTGGGTCCCAAAATATATCGGCGCGTATCCAAATCACGATCTTTAACACGAGTCTCAGCTCAATTTCTCTAACACGTGGAGGATGTGCGGATAATGTCATTTATTTAATTATGCAACTCCATGGAATCAATTAAGTCATAGTTCCTATGATTCACGCTCACACGCCCGTCACCTAGCGTGTGCGTCATCTCCAAATAATTCATACAACATGTAATTCAGGGATTCATACCCTCATAACTAAGTTTAGAAGTGTTATTTACCTCAAATCGTGTAATTTCTCACTCCGCTATGCCCTTGTCTCGTGAATTGGTCTCTGAAAGTCTCGTATCTTGCCACAATTAATTCGATTCAGTCAATACAAAATTACAAATCATAGGAATTTATTCCATATGAACATACTAATTTTTTCAACAAAATCTGAAATTTAACTCAAAAATTGCCCGTAGGGCCCATGTCCCGGAACCCGACAAAAGTTATAAAATATGAACGCCCATCCAACCACGAGTCCAACCATACAAATTTCACCAAATTACGATATCAACTCGACCCTCAAATCTTAAGTTAAAGTCTTTGAAGATTTCTATCATTTTCAACTCAATCTTTATCCATTTGAACTCAACAATCTTTCCATAAACCTTATTGGTATGTGTATGTATAAATAATACTCTCATACCCAACAATCATACTCTTAATCACCCATCTTTTACTCCAAACCCGAAATTGAAGAATTGAGGAAAGAAATTCTTACCTCTTTGAAGCCTTAGCAAGATCCTTGGGAAATCTTCAAATCTTGAACAAGAATTGATGGATAAATGACCAAGTCCTCACTTTCTCTATCTAAAATGCTCTCACCCCTCTCTAAAATATCAGATGAAACCCTTCATAATGACCCCCAATAGTGTTTTATAAGAATGGGGTCGGGTTTATTGGCCTAGACCATCTTTAACCACTGAGATCCAGAGTTTTCTTGGTTTGACATGGTATTATCGTCATTTCGTAGAGGGTTTCTCAGCTATTTCTGCACCTATGACCTAAATGTCACGACCCAAAATCCAACTAGTCATGATGGCACCTAACCCAACCCGTTAGGTAAGCCAATTACCAACTATCCAATTCCAATAATAATTATTAAAGCAATTTAAGTAATTAAAGGTCTTAATCTTATACAATCCCCAAGAACTCGTAGTACAAATCATGAGCTTCTAAGAATAGAGTTTACAAAGCGGAAATGAAATAAATACATAGTCTGTTTGAATAGTACATAAACAGAGCTTTTATAAATCTAAAGCTACCATGAACAAGAGGCAGCTATAACAGGAATGCCGGTACATCTTCAAATCCCTCAACCATCGAGCACAACAACAACAACAACAACAACCAATATATGCACGCAATGTGCAGGAGTGCAGTATCAGTGCAACCGACCCCATGTACTGAGTAAGTAACAAACCTAGCCTTAGGTTAAAAATAGTGACAAGCTTCCACCAAGGTCGGGTCCAAAACCAATTGTCTGCAACAGTCCATAACAACATAAGCAAATAATACCAGAAGTAACTCAGAGATAAAATGCTCAACTAAATCATGATTTCAAAAGTAATAGTTCTTCCTTTCAAGTACATCAGTGAAAACCCAAACCGTTTACCGAAATTTCCAAAAATATGAATAAGTTTGAAAGCAATAATTTTCCCAAAAATCCTTTCAATAATAAAAGAGATGTTTCATTTTCTTTCCAGATAACCCGTGTAAAACAAAAGCATCACTATGCCCATCTGTCAAAGTGTGTTAAAAATAATAAATGATGTGATGCTGTACAACATGAGAAAAATACATCTCTATGCATGTGTGTTATATGTGCATGCCAATGTGATACAACTCAGTGATAAAATCATAAACAGCACCTCGGGCAGACCTCACAATCACTCGTATACAGCCCCCCGGGCTTACCTCACAATCACTCATAAACAGCCCCTCGGGCTTATCTCACAATCACTCGTAAACAGGCACTCGGGCATATCTCACAATCACTCGTAAACAGCCGCTCGGGCATACCTCACCATCTCTCATGCCTCTGAGTCACTCAGCACTCAGCACTTGGCACTCGGCACTCTCACTCAGTAGGTACCTGCGCTCACTGGGGGTGTGTACAGACTCCGGAGGGGCTCCTACAATCCAAGCGCCATAATCTGCACAGATAACTCATGTGTTGCACGGACAACTCACGTGCTATAATATCATATTAGAATCTGTACGGACAACTCACGTGCTATAATAATCCAATAAGGCCTGCTGCAGACGGGAAACCCCAATCCATATAATAGTAATAATATATATAAAGCTAACATGACCTGATGCGGCGTGCAGCCCGATCCCAAAAATATCTTCACAATCAGGCCCTCGACCTCTCTCAGTCATCAATCTCTCCAGTCTCTCTCTCTCATGGGCTCACAATATCATGAGAATAGCCCAAAAATAATGATATGATGTATCAATGAATAACAACAGAGACTGAGATATGATATGTGATGAAATAAATATGACTGAGTATGAATTTTCAATTTAAAACAAATAATTCACAATAATATGACCTCTGTGGGTCCCAAAATACCGGCACATAGCCTCAACATAATTTTTAATATGCTTTTCAGCTCAATTTCTTTGACACATAAAGCCGCATGGAGAATGCCAAGATTATTTAACTACAAAATTCCATAGAAATAATTATGTCACAATTTCTATAGTGCACGCCCACACGCCCGTCACCTAGCATGTGCGTCATCTCCCAACAATTCACATAATATATATATATATTCAGGGTTCATACCCTCAGCTCCAAGATTACAAGAGTTACTTACCTCGAACAAGCCAAATCCAATGCCGAGCAAGCTAAACAATGCTCCAGAAATCTCATTCTCCGCGTATCAATTTCCAAACGGATAGAATCTAGTCACAATTAATTTGATTCAGCCCACGAAAATTATAGGAATTTATACCACATCAAAATACTAATAGTTTTTCACAAAATCTGAAATTACGCCCCAAAAATCACCTGTGGGGCTCACATCTCGGAATCTGACGAAACTCACAAAATACGACAACTCATCCAATTACAAGTTCAACCATACTAATTTCACTCAAATACGACTCTGAATCGGTATTCAAACTCGAAAAATTCATTTTGTGACATTATAGAAATTTTCTTCTATTTCTCTTGAAGATTCGATAATCTTACACCAAAAATGAAGATTAATTCATGAAATATAATTACAAGGGAGTCGAGAAAACTTACCCCAAGTTGTGTGTGTTTTCCTCTAAAAAATCGCCCAAAACCTAGCTCAAAAATGTCCAAAATGAGAAAAAAATCTCGGAACCCACGTTTTTAACACTGCCCAGGCATTTTCGCACCTACGGTGCCTGGGCTCGCACCTGCGCATCCGCTTTTGCGGAACAAATCGCGCGCCTGCGGACAAGGCCAACCTTCCAAAACCTCGCATCTGCGGGCTCGCAGATGCGCATTACCCTTCGCACATGCGGCCTCGCGTATGCGGGCAAATTTATCGCACCTGCTAGCACTGCCTAGTCCACTCTTGGCCGCTTCTGCGACTGATTTCGTGCACATGCGGCTTCGCACCTACAATCAAAAGCTTCGCAGGTGCGATCACACCAGTAGGCAGCAGTTCCAGCATTTCCTTAAGTCCAAATTTGATTTGTTAACCATCCGAAATTTACCCGAGCCACTCGGGACCCAGTCCAAATACACCAACAAGTCCTAAAACACACCACGGACCTACTTGAGGCCTCAAATCACAACAAACAACCTTCAAAAATACGAACTACACACGGATTCAAGCCTAATAAATTTTAAAATTTCTAAATTCTACAAACGATGCCGAAACCTACCAAATCACGTCCGATTGATCTCAAACTTTGCACACAAGTCACATTTTACATTACGGACCTATTCAAATTTCCATAATCGAATTCCGACCTCGATATCAAAAAGTCAAACCCCCGCTCAAACTTCTCATAAATTTAACTTTAGGCATTTCAATCCAAATTCCACTACGTACCTCCAAATAATTTTTCCAAACATGCTCCTAAGTCCAAAATTACCATACGGAACTATTGGAATCATCAAAACTCTATTTCGGGGTCGTTTAAATATAAGTTGACATCCGGTCACTATTTTAACTTAAGCTTCAAACTTTGGAACTAAATGTTTCAATTCATTCCAAAACCTCACCGGACCCGAACCATTTACCCCGACAATTCACACACAACAACTGTAAAATACAATTTGAGCAGTAAAGGGGGAAGCGGGGTTGTAATACTCAAAATGACCATTCGCGTCGTTACACTGGGCAAGGATGCCTCAGTATGCGATCGTTATGCGGTCCGCAGACTTGTTCTACGGTCGCATAATGGACCGCATAACTGATCTGCGGTCGTATAATATGCCACAAACTTTTCTCCACACTTGCCCCACTCCTGATTCACTCTGCGGCCACTATACGGTCCACAGAGTGATTCTGCGACGGCATAGTGGACCGCATAAATGACCCTTTTTCGGCAAAAAAAATCCTTTATACATCGGTGCATTGTTCAACCCAAAAAGTCCGAGCCGCGGTGAGCAAGCTCGCCGCGAGAAATTTCTATAACCTTTGTACTAATTAATCTATCTTAGCACCATAAAACCTTTTCAACTTAAGTTTTAAACCTTTGAACTAAATGTTCCAAATCATTTCAAACCTCACCGGACCCGAACCAATTAACCCGGTAAATCATAAAACAACTAAAAATTATAACTTGAGCAGTAAATGGGGAGACGAGGTTGTAATACTTGAAACGACTGGCCGGGTCATTACAGATTTGATTGATTCAGCAGGTGGTTATGAATTTCTACACATCTTCTCTGTCATGGCAGTATTGTGAGGATTTAAACTGGATTTATTTGTATTATGAGGTGTATTGTGGGCATCAGATTCGTAAAATTTCAGCTATTGTGGTTGAGGGATGTTATTATGGGAAACCGACTTATGTGGTGCGTGGTGTGATTTCCGTATAGATGCATGATCATGTTTGGGTACAGAGTGTGGTGATTGGCACGACGTTCGTGTGTTAGAATCATGTCTCATAAATAATTTCGGAAGTTGGAATTTGGTTCTAAGGCTTATTAACTAAATAAAATAGAGGACATTCAATCCGACTCGAGCTAATGTGCCCAACTGGGTTTGTGATGGCACGGGCAGGCGCACAAGGTGTTAAACAATAAATTTGGACAACTCTGGAGCAGTTCTTAGCACGTTCGAAGACGAACGTATGTTTAAGTGGGAGAGAATGTAATGACCCGACCAGAAGTTTTAAGCTCTAGCGCATCGTTCAGTGGTTTGAGGCCTTGAGTAGCTTCACTTTAGGTATATTGACTAGCACGTGTGGCCGGAATTGAATTTCGGAAAGTTCGAAGTTGATTTGGAAGGAAAAAATTCTAGTTTCTGAAGCTTTAAGTTGGAAGAATTGACTAAGGTGTAACTTTGGAGTAAACGGCCTCAGAATAGAGATTTGAAGGTTCCAACATGCTTGTATGATGATTTTGGTCTTGGTAGCATGATCGGATGTTAATTCGGAGGTCTGGAGGTCATTTCAGCGCCAATTGTAGAAAGTTAGAATTTAGATGAGTTTTGGGAAGTTTGACCGGGAGTGGACTTTTTGATATCGGGATCAGATTCCGATTTGGTCTGGTTGGTAATTTGGTCGAGGTCCCGGGGGCCTCGGGTGGATTTCGGATGGTTAACAGATTGATTTTGGCCTTATGAAAAGGATGGTGGCAGCATATCTGGTGTAACCGCACCTGCGAGGTTTTGGCCGCAGGTGCGGAGCCGCAGAAGCGACACTGTGGCCGTAGAAGCGACCTTTGGACTAGCTGGGATGTCCGCATATGTGAGTGTATTTCCGCATCTGTGAGCCCGCTGATGCTAGGGGAGCTCCGCAGAAGCGGAAAACGAGAGGGGCAGCTGGGTCGCAGAAGCGGATGGGGTATCCGCACATGCGGGAGCGCAGAAGCGCGTGGTTGTTCACAGAAGCGGCTGGTGTCCGCAGGTACGGAAAGTCGTTGGGCAGTAAGGTTTTACAAAAACGGGACTTGGCTCATTTTTCTTCCATTTTTCACTTGGTTGGGACGATTTTAGAGAGCTTCAAGGGGAGATTTTCATCAAGCAACACAAGGTAAGTGATTCCCACCTATTACAAGTTAAATACATAGTTTGTATAAGGATTTAAGCATGGAAATTAGTAGAAATTTTGGGTTTTGGTAGGAAACCTAAAATTTGGCATTTTTGAAATTTGACTACGAAATTGAACATGGAATTTGGAATAAGTTATATATTTTAGTTCGTGGTATTATTGGTAAAGTTTATCTTCAAAAAGTTTTGGAATCCGGGTACGTGCGCCCGAGGGTTGATTTTATGAACTTTTCGAGCGGAGTTGGGAATTATTTAAATTGATTAATTATAGGCATTAGAGTACCTTTTGATTGGCGTGCACATTATTTGAATAGTTTTGATCGACAGGCATCGGTTTGAGGTTTTAGAAAGGCTTTGGAGCCTGTTAGGGAACTTCAGAGCGAGGTAAGTCTCATTTCTAACTCTGTGAGGGGGAAACTACCCCTAGGTGATGTATTTGTTATGTGTACTAATTGCGGGGGCTACGTACACATAAGGTGACGAAAGTCCGTGCGTAGCTAGATTCATGTTATATCCGGGTAGACTTAGGCCCACACCATGTTATAGTTGTACTACTTAAGTTGTTTCATGTCTATTAAATTCTTTTATTTTTACGATGCGGCTTGAGACTAGACTTGTGTAGAGTAGTGGACTTTCTATCATAGAGATTCGACAGGCTTCATGATTAGCCTTTATATAATTGTACTCTCCATATGCAATTCTCCCGTATTATGCGTTCTCATCGGAAAGTTCCCTTAAAATCTATAACTCACACGACTATTCGTGAGTGGGGTCGAGGACCCATCAAAGCTTCTTATTCTAATGGGATCGGGACGTTCGCCTCAGCAGGATAGATACATGTATGGTTCTTGTCGTTCGACCCTCGGCAGTGCGCACATTAATGGGATCGGGTCGTACACCACGACATGATTTATGTACCACACTCTCATGGGAGCGGTCCATTCGCCTCGACAATAAAATATATGTATCTATGGTTTGGTAATGTTATGATGGATCAGGTCGTACACCTCGGCATTTCTATGAAATACTATTATGAAATAGTGCGTAATAATGGACAAGGAGCCAGCATATCTGTGAGCTTCCTCTGATTGAGCTATGACGACCTATCTGGTAAGGTCCATATTATATATACTCCGATTGAGGAGGTAACTACTAGGTGAGAGCTTGAGATATCTTTGAGAAGAGAGTTGTACCATGTATTTACAGATGTTATTTTCGTTTACTTACTCTGATTCACATCTGTTTACTCTTACTGTATCTATCTTATTGGACCTCTAGTAAGTGTCGATGTCAATCCCTCGTCACTACTTCTCTGGGGTTAAGCTAGACACTTACTGGGTACGCGTTGATTTACGTACTCATGCTACACTTGCTGCACTTTTTGTGCAGGTACTTATATGTCTGATGGTCTTTTGGGTACAACAGCGCGACTATTACGGGGACTTTACCATGAGCTGATTCCCATGTTACGCTTCGCAGCCTACAGAGTCTTCATCAGAGTTATTTATATGTTTTCGGTCTAATTTTGTATTCTAGACAGATATTGTATTTTATATACTTCCTAGTTGATGCTCATGCACTTGTGATACCGGGTTTTGGGGTTTCCTACTGTTGTTTGTCGTTGCAGATCACGTAGTTATTAACATTCTTCCCTCTGTATACTCCATTTTATACTATTTAAGTAATGGAATTATGATTTCAAAGTAATAAAATGAGTAATTAAATCAATGAATCACTGTTGGCTTGCTTAACGGCGGTGTTAGGCGTCATCACGACCTATATGAATTTTGGGTCGTGACAGCAGAGGTTCATATCGACCACCTAAAATAAGCTTTCGACATATTAAGAAAGTACGGAATGAAACTAAACCCTGTGAAATACGCGTTTTGGCGTAGCCTTGGGAAATTTTTTGGGCTTCTTGATATCACAGCTAGGGATCGAGGTCAACCCAGATCAATTTAAGGCTATCGACGGGATACCAGAGCAGTTGACTACTAAGAAGCTAGTTGAGAGATTGATTGGTCGAATTGCCGCCATATCCTAATTCATCCCGCGGTCGTCCAATAAATGTCACAGGTTCTTCAGCGTGCTAAAAAAGGATAACAGCATCGAGTGGACACCTGAATGCGTACAAGCATCGCAAGAACTGAAAGAATACTTGTCATCACCACCATTGCTCTTAAAACTTGAGCTCGGGGAGTGCCTCCTCGTTTACCTTGCTATCTCAAAAGTGGCGGTAAGTGCGGTCTTGGTTCGAGAAGACAAAGGTACGCAGTCTCTAATATATTATATCAGTAAAATACTTGTCGACGCCGAGACGAGCTATCCTTACCTCAAGAAACTAGCCTTGGCCCTCGTCGTAGCTTCATGAAAGCTTAGACCTTATTTTCAATGTCGCCCTATCTTGATCGTCACCACTTTTCCTTTAAGAAGCATCTTACACAAACCCGAGCTGTCAGGGAGGCTGGCCAAATGGATCATCGAGCTAATTGAGCACGACATCACTTATCAACCTCGCACAACAATAAAGTCGCAAGAGCTCGCCGACTTCGTGGTAGAATTTAGCGCAAAAGTAATGTCTGAGGCCGAGAGGAAGCCACTCAAGCTTCTCTTCAAACATAGGACCTCTGGGTCCTATACACCGATGGCGCATCCAATGCTTCTGGGTCCGTATTGGGACTCGTGCTTAAAGTTCCCACCAGCAAAATAATTCGCCAATCCATAAGGTGCATGGATATGAATAACAACGAGGTCGAGTATGAGGCCATAATTGAAGGGTTAAGACTATCACTCAAATATGGGGCGGAGCGGTTAAAACTCCATTTCTCAGCTCGTAGTCAACCAAGTTACTGGGACTTTCCAAATCAAGGAGCAAAAGGTTGCAGAAAAATCAAATCGAAATTTGCATATTGCTACCCAATTTCGACTAATGCCAACTCGACCAAATCCCATGAACTCAAATCATCAAAGCAGACGGCCTCTCCAAATTGGTCACCGACATAAAAGCATAATGGGCGGGGACAAGAGCGTAGTTCATCTCCTCAACTCGGTATTAGACCAAATCGAGGTAAGATCTGTAAGTTTAACTTGAACTGGTGCAATTATATTATTACTTATTTACATGACGACATCCTCCTAAACGACAAAAAAGAAGCTAAAAAGCTAAGAATGCAAGCCGCTAGATACAACCTCCTTCACAACGACTTATACAAAAGAACGTATGACGACCCCTTGGCAAAATGCTTAGGCCTAAACCAAACCCAACACATTCTCGAGGAAGTCCATGAAGGTCATTGTGGCGCTCATTCTGGTGAACAAGCACTCGTCAGGTGCCCCATATGGGCCGAGTATTATTGGCCCATCATGAAGAAAGACGCCTCAGAATTTGTGAAGAAGTGCGAGCAGTGTCAGAAGTACGTCCCAACAATTTACCAATCAGGCGAACGCCCCTACTCTGTCACCTCTTTATGGCCATTTATTAAGTGGAGAATGGACATTGTAGGTCCACTTCCGCCGGGACAAGGTAATGTAAGATTTTTTTAATATTAACTGACTATTTCTTTAAGTGGGTGGAAGCAGGGGCATTCTCCCAAGTTCATGAGCAAGAGGTGATTACTTTCATATGGAACAACATCATCTGCCGATTTGTCCTACCTAAAGAAACAAGTTGTGACAATGGGCCTAGTTCAACTCCTTACCACCCAGATGGAAACGGACAAGCAAAATCCTCCAATAAGTCAATACTAAATATCATGAAGAAGAAACTTGAAGAGGCAAAGGAACTGTGGCCTGAAATACTCCCAGAAGTATTATGGGCGCAGAAAACTACCCCGAAGACGAGCACATGAGAGACACCTTATTCCCTAGTCTACGGAAAAGAAACATTTATACCAGTCAAAATCAGAGAACCTAGCCTGAGGCACTCTCATGAAAGCAGCACCAACAATGACGAGAGTAGGAGACAAGATCTCGATGAGGTCGAAGAGCGACGAGACATGGCACACATAAGGATGGTCGCTCGAAAACAACAAGCAGAATGCTACAACAACAAAAAGTCAAAGGTTCGATTGCTCAAGATCGGGACTACGTACTCAAAGCCAAAACCCAAGCAAACAGGGTCCACGAGAAGGCAAATTGGGAACCAATTGGGACGGACCGTTTAAAATTATAGGCAAAACAGACAAGGGCTCGTTCCAATTGGAAACTATGGAAGGGAAGCTCCTACCAAACAATTGGAATATCAGCCATCTCAAGTACTTCAACTTCTAAAAAATAAGAAATGCCCTGTAAGTTGCACTCTTTCTTCCTCACTTGAGTTTTGTCCCAATAGGGTTTTCTCAAGGAGGTTTTTAACGAGGCGAAGAGCGAGACACTTCAAGTTGGAATATACGAGAGGACTTATTCTTTCATTACCCGGCTCCTCAAGAATATCCAAGTCGAATAATGAAAGGACTAGATATACTGGGACTGGGACGCCAGCCAACAACCAAAACTTGTAATTTTCTCTAAAAATTTCCTAAAGGCGAAAACGGTGTAACCGAAATAATGTTGAAATAATAAATACGTCTGTCAAAACTACTCTCCAAAATGGTATGTTTGACCAGCTCGAACAACACCTATCGTCCCTTCGCCTCGACTTAACTTAAAAGTACATTCGATCAGCTCGAACAACATTTATCGGCCCCTGGCCTCGACTCTTAAATGTACATTCGACCAGCTCGAACAACACCTATCTTCCCTTAGCCTTGACTTAACTTAAAGGTGTGTTCGACCAACTCAAACAACACCTATCGGGGCCTAGCCTCGACTTAACTTAAAGGTATGTTCGACCAGCTAGAACAACACCTATCGGTTCTCAGCCACGATTTAACTTAAAGGTGTGTTCGATCAGATCGAAAATCACCTATCAATCTTTGGCCACATCTCAACTAAGAGACATACTCGACTAGTTTGAACAAAGGCCGATACGGCCCATGGCTATTCGGCTCAAAGGTTATGACCATCTAGAGGATAATAACTAAAGGAATAAAGAAGCAAAAGATGCAAGTATAGAAGCAAAACGTGCAAGTACAGAAGTAAAACATACAAGTACAAAAACAAAATATAGAGATAAAAAAAGGTGCGTATAAAACAAACGTCAACTTTGATATTCAGATGAAGAATTTTTACAAAAACACTCAAAGACACTAACAAAAATATAAAAAGTCATACAGAAGCTAAGGCAGAACATCTAATGGCCATCACCACCCCGATCTCCACCATCATCTCCTTCCCCGCCTCAACCATAAGCAGCATCACACCAGGTGCTATCCGCAAGCTGGTCCACGTCCCCATCACCTTCCTTAGAGTTAGGCTGAGGCGTATCATGGTCAAAGTCGCAGGCGAGCCAGGACTAACGAGCTTTGACTCGAGCCACCTCAATGGCCGTCTCAAAATTGCAGCCCGTCTTCTTCAAATCACAAATAACATCCAATCAGGCTTTTATAAGGATCCAGTATTCATACCTCTCTTGAGGAATGTCAGGAAATTTAGAGGCATGAGATGCAGAGGGCTGCTCGGCCAGCCGGGGGCTCTCGGCCTCAGCAACAGAAATTCGCTCGAGTAAGCGAGCATTCTTAGCCTCAGTAGCAAAAGATCGCTCGATCAGCTCAGAGTTCTTCTTACCCATCTCCCCAATCCCCTCCTCAAGAATGGCTTCCTCAGCCTCTACAACCGACTGGATGTTTTCTCGTTCAGAACGGAGAGTTCCGTTCGCCAACTCGAAGATGTCCACCTTCCTCCGAGTATCCAGTCAAGAGGACTCCACTTGTTTGAGCATCTCTTTCTTCTCAGCAACCTCCCTCTTGAGAGCCTCTACTTGAAATCGATACTCGTCCAATTGACTTTGCAGCTGAACAACCTGATTTTGGAGGTCGCTACATTGGGCCTACACACCCTTGCTCAGTTTGAGATCCTCATTCTTCCTATCCAATGCCCCCTCAAGGATGCTGAACCTCTTTACGGCCGCCATCAACTCATAATATTTCCTTTTCAGCTCCTCCCTCGCGGTCGACACATCGCCCTCATCGCGGTGCCACTTTCGAGCATCCCAGTATTTGTCACAGAACTCCTAGTATTTGCCTTTCAGCATCTGATAAATATCTTTCCTTTTCTTCTCCCTTCGCACGATTTCTATCTCTAGTATAATAGTTTACAAAACAAGGAAAAACAAGAGTTAAATCCCAGAAGCAAGTCAAAACAAAGGAAGAAGAACAAGGAACGAAAACACTTACCTTGAGGGCAAGGCCGACAATGTTTTTTGACAGGGTGCCGTCAGACATAGTCTTGAGAGTCACCCGCTCAGCTTCGGAATAGAGGGGACCGAGAGCGTTGACCATGTCCTTCGTATTCTTTAGCAGATCATGATCCTTAGGAATCGTGATAGTCTTCGAATCCCCCTCCGTCCGTATCTCGAGCTGAGTGGTTCCTTCGACAATCATCGTTAGGTCTTTAGGGTCCATGTCAGAACCTGATTTGTCACCCTCGTCGATGACACCTTTGCCTCTACCCCCATTGGCAGAAGAAGCATTCTTTGCTGGCCTAGAAGAAGAAGCCTCCTATTGCCCTTTTGAAGCAGAGTCATCACCAATTGTCCTCTCTGTAACTCTCTCCTCCTTGGGGCACAAAATTGCATCGGCATTAGCCTCTTCTGTCTTTGGGGCCTCAGAAGTCACCCCCACATCATCCCCGATGTGTATTGTCACAGTTTCCTGTATCAGGATCTTTCCCTCTAACGAGTCGACGGCCGATGAGACTCCACCTATGTCCACGACCTTCCTGTTACAGGGCCTCAAGTCCCCATCACATGGAGAAACATCATCATCATCATATATAAGTGTAAATATGGGAGGAGCGGGCGTAACAGCTGAAACTGGGGTGGAGGCAGAAGGCGCAATGACCCCTCTCCTCCTGAATGAGGGCATGTGCGCCATGTTCCTTCTTGTAGCCTACCGAGCTACTAGTCTAAAGCATAAGAATTAATTATGACGACACAAGCCAGAATGAATATGATAACGCCCAAAAGAAGGAGATTACCTATCAAGGGGAGGGAAGATTTAAACTTTTAAAAGAAGTTCGGTGAGTCACGAATCCCAATGGTGTATGGGAAATCCTGCTTGAACCAGTTAGCGAGACGTATCGCCAAAAGAGGCGGGCGACTAGTAGCTACAGGAGAAAGAAGAATTATTTGACCAATTTGAAATAAACAAAGTACTTTAAAGAGAAATACAAAAAACTCCAACACTTACGTGTATGGTTCCAGGCCTCGTTGAAACCGTCGATATTAGCCACAATGGCCTCAGTCTTGACATAGAAGTAGTCGAGTCAGAATCGCCAACTACCCTTATCGTCCATATTTACCACCAAGCATTTGCCCCTACAATGTCTAAGTTTCAACATCATCCCTCTGTAGAAGCTAGGTGCGAACAGATGCACCAAGTGTCGCACTGTGACCTCGACCTCGACAAGTTCGGCGAACTTTGATAGCATCTTGATAACCTTGTAAACATAGGGAACAAGCTGAGCAGGGCAAATGTTGTAGTGGCGACAGAACTCTTCCACCAACGGGAGAAGGGGTAACGAGTAGCCGATGGCGAATGGGTAGGCATAGAGAGCACAATACCCAGGACGATGAACGTACACTTCGTGTTTGCCAGTGGGGATTAATTCTGCATGGTTGGGAAGGAAAAACTTGGCTTTGAATTCAGCCAAGTACCTAGACGTCATCGACGATTGAAATTTTTTGGTTATCACGTTTAGCTACCATTGAAAATTGCATCTAGCATCAAGGTTACGAGGGATAATCTTCTCCACTAAAGGAAGAACTTCATCCTCAACGACAATATCTCCCTCATGAACAAGGAATACAATAGCCAAGGGAATGGCATGTCTCTCCTCATCAACATTATAAGGAAGATTGGACATGGCTATGAAATCTGTAGGAAGTCAAGATACGAAAGATGAGAATAAAAAAGGAAGTTGAAGGTCAGAAGGCTAAAAAGATTCAAGAAAAACATAGGAACTTATCTAGAGCAAAGATGGTATGAAAGGAAGTAAAGTTTGAATAATGAGGAAACAATCTCTATTTATAGAGATGAAGGCACAGAACTCGAACTGTTCATCATAATTGGAAATAGAACTAAAACGGCAGAGCCAATCGAGGGTCACATGTGAATCGACGCAACGCGTCGGGAATCGACGTCATCATGACGCATGACGTCATGACGTCACTTCTTTTCTAGGATCATATGGTTCTACCAAATCACCCGGGAAATTTAGGGGTTTAAAATATGCGATCCACGAAGAGTCACATTGCCTATTTGTCACAACGACCACGACTGCTATTATCCGCTCATTGAACTCGCCCACGAAGATGACATCAACAAGTGGAGGGACTAACTGTATGGGTTAAAAATTGTCATAATTATATGTGGGTCTAAACAGTATTAAGAAGGCCTTAGAAGGCCGCCACATGTCATCAATTCGATTTCAACAGAGGACGGAGGCGAGGTCGATGACTCAACGGAGGTCGAAGACGAGGACGAGTACTCCCATAGCAGAGCAGTAACGACTAGTTTTAGAAATAAGACTTTACTGGGAATATTCCAATGAATATTACTCCCATTTGTACTATTAGGGTTTTTGTGGCCCATGTGCCCTTATAAATAGAAAGATATGTAGCTATATTGGGGGATTGTACACTCATTGTAAAAACAACACATTCACATTCTCTGAAGATTCTTGTTTTATCATACACATACAAAATACAACTTTCCTTCAGATCTTTATCTATCTTTCTCCCACGATCCAAGGAGAATCTGAATATTCAAAGGCTTATCAATTATTTATCTTTGTTAGAAAGAATATCGAAGAATCTCACCATTTTCGGGTGACTCACATGCATTTATTTACATAAATGTCATTCAATACTATTTAATGCTATCTCCTTTATTTTTGGATCATTGAATATAACATTAATGTCGCTATTTATTGCTACTCAAATAGTATCCGTGAAATCTCGCTACAAAGTCGGTTAATCTATTAATATTGGTTTAGATTAACTCTATTTTATTAGAAAATTTAATTGTTTAAACTTAGATCTAAATTTTGAGTTAAACAACTATAATGACAAATTAATCAAAATATCCCATTTGGCATCTCACCGAAGTTTCTTGGTTTATCCTTTTGCACCAAGAAATTTAGTGTATTGGAAGTCTAGAATAGAACCAATCTATATATTCAAGACATGTCACAAAACAAATAAACTGGTGAACTTTTCAAACAACAATAATAATGTATCAGTATGATCTTACAAGTGCGGGTCTGCGAAGGGTAAAGTGTACGCAGACCTTATCCTTACCTTTTGTAAGATAGAGACATTGTTTCTGATTAACTCTAGACTTAATGTGAACTTTTTATTGAAGAGAAAATAAGTACTATGTTGCTACTATTGATTTGATTGGTTACAAATCACCACAATATCAACTTTAGTGACAATTGATAATGAAACACATGAAACTAATGTTATAAATATATTATATTATGGATGTTCATTTAGTACTCCGTTGTAAATAAGATTCCTAAAGAATCTTATCCATATGAGACTTCGCCGTAAATATGTTTATATATTTAGCATTCTATTGAAAATAAACCTCCTGAATAAACTTATCATTTTGGTACTCCGTTATGGATAAACATTACCCCCGGTAGAAGATTATCTATATCTGGTACAGTAGCAGCTTACAAGCAACTTACAAGCAGCTTACACAATAATCTCCTTTCTTCTATAAATAAAGGAGATTTCAGTTTATTATGTACAGAAGTTTAAAATTTGAACAATATATCAGTTTCTCTCTATACTTGTCTTTACTTTACAGTTTTTATTTTATAATACGTTATCAGCACGGGGCTCTTCCATCTCGAGCAAATACTTTGAAAGTATTAGAGGTACAAACTTTCTTTTTCTAAATAATGTCAAATATTTCTAAACTTGAATTTGTAGCCTTGGATATATCGGGCAAAAGCTACATGTCTTGGGTGCTTGATGCCGAAATTCATCTTGATGTGATGGGTTTGGCAGACACCATCAAGGATAAAAATCAGGCATCAAACCAAGATCGTGCCAGAGCAATGATATTCCTACGCCATCACCTTGATGATGGCCTGAAAATGGAATATCTTACTATTAAAAATCCAGTCATATTGTGGAATAATTTGAAAGATAGATATGACCACCTGAAGAAGGTCGTTCTTTCATAGGCACGATATAATTGGACTCATCTAAGGCTATACGATTTTAAATCTATCAGTGAGTATAATCCTGCTATGTTCAAAATTATTTCCCAATTAAAATTATGTGGTGATAATATTACTGATCATGATATGTTGGAGAAAACCTTCATCACTTTTCATGCCTCGAATATGCTCCTGCAGCAGCAATATCGAGAGATGGGATTCAAAAAGTATTCTGAACTTATCTCACATCTTCTTATAGTCGGGCAACATAATAGGCTATAAATGAAAACCCATGAAAGTCGACCTACTGGTTCTTGTCCATTCCTTGAAGTGAATGAGACAAACCTCCATCAAGCTAAGAGTGGAAGAGGACGTGGCCCACAATCGTGATTATGGTCATGGCCGAGGAAAAAACTCTAATTATGGTAATAATAATGCACCAAAGAACTCTCCTCACCACCAACAGTGGAAAAAGAAGGAACAAAAGCATGAAATGGTGCAAGCAACAAAGGCAGAAAATTCATGCTATAGATGTGGAGGAAAATAGCACTGGTCATGTACCTGTCGTACGCCAAAGCACCTGGTTGAGCTGTATCAAGTCTCCCTGAAGAAGATAGAGAAAAATGATGAAGCAAATTTTATTTCTGAAGATAATTTGAACTTCATGAATTTGGATGTAGCTGATTACTTTGCACTCCCAGAAGGAGAAACAAGTCACGTGATCGATGATGAATCTGTAGAAATACAAATATTTTAATTTTTGTTATTTGTTGTAGATAGAATGGTTATGTAATTGTTGTACATAAATAAAAGTTATGCTTTGATTATGATTTTCTCTTATGATACGAGAAATGTCTAAGCAATATTTGATAGTACAAAATGTATCAATAATTCCTTGAGAACTAACTGTTTGTCTAGAAGACACATGACACCAGTAATGTCTGATAAATATTAGATTGTGGATAATAAACGAAGGCTCTCGAAGATCTTATAAGCAAATATGTCATTCATATTATATGATTATGGTCAAAACATATGTTGTAATAAACCTGAAGTTTATTAATACAAATGACTATCATATTGAGACTACAAATAACTGGAAGATTGAAAATCTTCATGTTTCCACAATCATAGGGGATAAAATAATATGTATGTGAGAAGTGACCCGCCTTATTCTTAAATTTGTACTATATCATGTATCACAGTAAACCAGAAGTTTACTAATGCAAAGCAGTCATAGTAAATCAGAAGTTTTACTGAGGCAAAAGTAGCTACTGTAAACTAGAAATTTACTGATACAAAAGTAGCCCCACAGTAAATCAGAAGTTTTCTGATACAAAAGTTTATGCCATAGTAAACCAAAAGTTTACTTAGAGATAGCACATGCCATGATAAACTTGAAGTTTTCATTTGCCATTTTTAAATGAGCTATTTGAGAATTCAGATAAGCATATACTAAAGAACTTGAAGATTCTTCAAGAATTCTCTTGTGTTGCTCGTTCTTATAATAAATTGATTATACCAACTAAAGTTGGGACAAAAACCCCTAAATTCTGGAATATATAAAAGGTGAATATGGGCTCATTCACCTATCATGTGAACCACTTATAGATGCATATATGAGATAGTTACATGTGTGTTTATTGTCAACCTGCACTTTGGCATTTGAAGTTGCATTTTTCAATTAAGAGCATAATTTTCAGATTATGAAATCAAGATAGTTCATCTTGATTATGCTGGTTTATATCCAAGCTTATTTACCATTGAATACCTCTTATTAATGGCTAAACTACTGCTTATGAGAAGAAAGCCTCATGTATTGGTTTAAGATTTTCTAATTGCATACAACAACACTTGTATGCATCAGACCAACAAAATATGATAAGTACTCCACTCACAATTGGTTTAGGATCAGAAACTAAATATTTTTACTATCTTATAACCTTTGATGTGTGGTATATGATTAATTTCTCTGCCACAATGCACAAAAGATAGGTTTCCCAAAGAAGATTGGGGATATGAGTTAAGTTTTTCTAATATTTAGGGGATGGAATAAACAGCTGGAAAATATGCTATATGAATCGAATTATCATTAATATGATCCTCACTTAGAATATAATTCAAGTCCAATGCCAGAAGCATTTGCTGATCCAAAATTAATTATCACATTTCAGCTGCAAATGCTCCTATTAAAATTAAAGTCCATGAAGGATAAAGTTTACTGCACGCATGAAGCGTAGTAAACCGATCGGTTCCAAAAGTAACAATCCTTGAAAAATGATACGAGCAAATGATCAAAATGATCATAATGAGGAGGAAATGAGCTCTAGAAGAGCCTGCAGGCATATTATCTTTTAATGAACATCCAAGAGGGAGTGTTATAAATATATTATATTATGGATGTTCATTTAGTACTCCGTTGTAAATAAGCTTCCTGAAGAAGCTTATTCATATGAGACTCCGCCATAAATATGTTTATCTATTTAGTACTCTATTGAAAATAAGCCTCCTGAAAAAGCTTATCATTTTGGTACTCCGTTATGGATAAATATTACCCCCGGTAGAAAATTATCTATATCTGGTACAGTAGCAGCTTATAAGCAACTTACAAGCAGCTTGCAGTAGCAGCTTACAAACAACTTACACAACATCTTGCAGTAGTAGCTTATACATCAGCTTCCTTTCTTCTATAAATAGAGGAGATACATGAAGTTTGAAATTTGAATAATATATCAGTTTTTCTCTATACTTGTCTTTACTTTACAATTTTTATTTTATAACAACTACTAAATACTTTGGTGCTTTTTTTCAAGTTGTTTGGGTAAAAGTGTTATCTAAATGAGCATATCTGTTTAAAAGCATCTAATCGACATTTATTAACAAGCGTTTGTGGTGATCCATAAATCATACAACTATAGATTATCCATGAGACGCTTTGATATTACAATGTGAAGTTGTCATTGTTATGGTTTATTTTTCTTTTAAACGATGAATCTCAAAACATAAAAGAGATGATTAATTAGAGAATTAAAATATCATCATAAAATTTATGAAGTTTCATTGTATTATGAAAATGTCTTGTAATTAGAATTAGAAGACTGAGTTTTTGATAGTAAGATCTTATATTATTCGGAAAAGAGCCAATAAATTTAATTATTGGATAATAAATTTCATACGCAAATCATTCATTTTTTTCCATTTTATATATTTGGTATTCGAAATACTCTAGTTCAACTAATCAAAATTCACATTGTCTAATAATTATAAAGTTCAAATCCAAAACTCCTAATCTACAATTTCTACAAATCACCCCTCAATTCTACTCTAGACTATTCTTGGAAATTTTCTTTTCTGTTTTTCAAGAGAGAAAAACCAACAGAAAATGAAAGAGTGCACTCACGCTCCAACACAAACAATTGTGACTAAATATTTCTATTCTTCCAAGGACATATATGTCATTTTGCTACATAAGACGTCAAAGTAAACATATTATTGTCCGATGCCGGAAAATCCAAAGGGAAATCCCCTAAAATCTCACGTCGTCTTTCTTCCTTCTTCTCATTTTCACTTATTCCCATTTTGCCCTTCTGCAAGATCTCATATTCCCCCTTCCCTCTCTATATTCCGGTGTAAGTTTCCTCCAAATTCGAGGGCATTTGTTGAAAATGCCGGAAAATTATAGGGCATGAGGGTTTCGTTTGAGCGAATAGAATTATGAGGGCGTCACTTTGGCCGGAGAATTCAAGCAGCGATTCATCCACGTCAATTTCGCGGCGGCGGAATTCGCCGCCTCATTCGATTGACCAAAACCCTAATTGTAAACACAGGTTTATTTTCTTAACCCTCAAAATCCTAAAGATTTCATCTTTATTACATTATTATTGTTATTTTCATTCAAAGATCTGAAATTTAGCTTAATTTCAGCTTTTGGGGAAGCTAAATTTAGAGGCTCTGATGGGTTCTATTGGAAATTCAATTAGCAATCCTTATGATTGATCTGAGTTAGCAAAATTATTAATGTGTTTTGAATGATAATTGCATCTTTAATTTAATGAGTAGGAAAACATAGTTTTTAGGTTAATTTTAGCTAAAGATGTGAGTTTTATCAATTATGTCTGGGATACTTAATGTTAGCTACTAACTTAAAGGGTTCACAATGATATGGATAATGGTGATGCTTATGAATTATGATAAAGTTGTTACTGGAATAGGTTTTTGGGCAAAATAATTGAACTTTCAGCTTCAATTGGGTTGGATTCAGTTGGAAATTAATTTTTCAAAGATTGGAAATATATCAGTTTTGTTTAGTGATGTATTTTATTATTAATTTTTATGACGGTGGTGTCTGGACCAGCTTGCGCGCACCTTGATTATTCCACGCGTTACCTGCTAGCTCCACCATCATAGGTTAGGCAAATCAGAAGAAATCACCTAGTGTTTTTCCCTCCAATGGGATATAAACATGAGTCCTCAGTTTCTTTTCCCTCTTCATTGACCACTAGGCCATACCATTGGGTGCAACTATATTTAGTTATATTACAAGGGGGGTATAGCATAGTGGAAGGGACCCTCAGTATCCAACCTTGAGGGATTTTTTGGTGTGGGGGGCGGTGGTGGTGTTTACCATATCAAAAAAGTTGTGTTTATTATACACATGGGTATGATAAACATTGTGAGTATTTTCTCAAAGATAAAACTTTTGTGGGTATGTACAACAGTGTGAAACTTTTAAATTAGATTGCACAGATTTGCTTGTATTTTGGTTGCTGAGGTGGTTTAATTCTTTGCCAGCTGCGGTAACGTCTTTCAGCTGCTAACGAGGAGGGAGGTATCTCCTCGAACTAAACGCAGTTCTAAGAAGTTTTGGGGTGAGAACTCTAAATGTTCTGTTCATTCCTGTGGATTAAAAAGCCAAGTAGCAAGAGACCCGAGACAGGGTCTTATATCATGGTAGTTACATTCTGTCTGTTTTTTTTCTTTTTCGCAAAGTTAATTATAGCTGCAAATATTTAATTGTGCTTTCTCATAACGTCTATTTTAATTTTATCAGGGTAGAGGCAGAGTCATTGAGACATTTTTCAGCTAAGTATTGTCCACTGTTGCCTCCGCCTAGGTCTACTATTGCTGCGGCATTCAGTCCTGATGGGAAGACACTCGCTTCTACTCAGTCAGTCTTTCTTCGAACACGTTTTCATGTTCAAGTATCTATTATGTTATGCATTTTAGTGTCTTGTTGGTTAATTTGACCCAATTTCTTATTTCTTCCCTCAGATATTAAAACTGTCTATCTAATACACATCTTTGAGTCAATGTAATAATTGCATATCCATTTCTGTATCCGCAGTTGCTATATTCGTATCTTAAAAAAAGAATCCTTTGTCAATATTGTGAATTGGTATATAGGCAAATATGTCACCTATATTGGGTTGAGCAAATTTCATTATTTATGCTTCTCTGTCAAGTTTGTTGAAATATTTTGTTACCATGGCGGCAGCGGAGATCACACAGTAAAGATAATTGATTGCCAAAGTGGAAAGTGCTTAAAGGTGTTAAGTGGACATCGCAGGACTCCTTGGGTGGTAAGGCTGTTTTGTGATCTTTACTCATCTGAAATAGTTATGCTGCATTCTTGGATGAACTCATTATCTACTTGGAAAACAATATTTCAGTCAATTAGGTAATAATGATAATGATTGAAAACGCTGGGATTTTGGTCAGACACAATGTTTAGAAGGCATATAATTGCTTTGCAAAATGTCAAAGAGCTTGAAACATTATATTCCTTTTACTTTATGTTTGTGGATATGCTTCTAAGGGAGCTAAACTATCCAATCTGATAACTGATATCAAATATTAATGCAGATAAATGCTTGGTACTTATCAGAACAAGAAAAAAGATAGAGAGATAAATGCTTGATGTTTTGCTCCCATGTCTAAGCCTTTCAATTCTTTTGACCCCCACCCCAATGAAAGAAGACTGCAACTTTTGAGGCTTTTCTATGTTGTCTGTAGTTTTATTTTGGCAGTCTCTGGTGGTTCCTTATTTCATATGCTCTTGGCTGTGCTGATATTGCTTCTTTCAACTTTGAATATCTCATTCCTGCATCGATATCTAACATTGTGGTTGAAATTCTGCAGGTTCGTTTCCATCCATTATACTCTGATATACTTGCAAGTGGAAGTTTAGACCATGAAGTTCGTTTATGGGATGCAAAAACTGCCGAGTGTATAGGATCACGTGATTTTTGTAATAACCTGTAACATCTTGCTGGTTGAACAAAAAGCATTGCTCTTTACTCTTTTGTTTTGTTAATACATATGGTGGAAATTTTATCCTGCAGATCGTCCTATTGCATCCATTGCCTTCCATGCCCAAGGGGAAGTTCTGGCTGTTGCTTCAGGCCACAAGGTAAGAAACACGGAATCCAATACATTTTGGTTTGTTCATTGCAACTTCTGGTTGTAATGATGATGTTTCAATCTATGGTAGCTGTATATGTGGCACTACAACAGAAGAGGGGAAGCATCTTCACCAGCTATCATACTAAAGACAAGACGTTCACTTCGTGCTGTACATTTCCACCCACATGGTGCCCCATTTCTTTTAACAGCTGAGGTATTTTCTGGTGCTGTTATTTTGGGTTGTAAGTTATGAATGCTGTAGATCTTATCAACACTCGTGTTTTATAGGTCAATGATCTGGACTCATCAGATTCTTCAATGACGCTTGCAACTTCTCCGGGTAACTTGCGGTACCCTCCTCCTACTGTGTATTTGACAGATGCTCACTCCACTTACCGATCTGCTTCAGCAAATGAATTGCCGATCATGTCTCTACCATTCATGATCTGGCCATCAATCGCTAGAGGTGATCCTAGAATGCCTTTGCAGCAGAGCGATGCAGACATGGCTTCTGACAGCACACAGCACAGAGCGGACACTTCTGCATCTGTCCGACTTCTCACTTACTCAACTCCTTCTGGCCAATATGAACTTTTATTGTCCCCTGTTGAGCCAACTTTATCTCCTGCACAAGCTCAGACTGGTTCTTCTGTTAGGTATACTGAGAATGCATCTGAACCTGTAGTTGATCCTATGGAGACTGATGTGCCGGCTGAGGAAAGAAACAATCAATTTTTCCCTTTCAGTGACCCTGCATACTGGGAATTACCTTTCTTGCAAGGATGGTTGATTGGCCAAAGCCAAGCTGGCCGACGAGCAATTCATTCAGAGCACAGTGGTACCACAAATAGTGTATCGGCTTATGGTGAAGTAGAACATCCTCCTGCAGTTCCGTCAGTCATTTCAAACAGTAATCATCCAAGGTCTGGAAGATCTGGTTCTCGTCACCGTTCTTCACGCTCTAGAGCGATACCTGTTGTTGGATCTGGTGATACCGCTGCTCCCATTAACGTTGTACATGATGAAAATGATTCTCAAGCTTTTATGAGTCGGTTCCAGTCAGAGATAGCTACTTCACTGGCTGCAGCAGCGGCTCCCGAATTGCCTTGCACTGTGAAACTCAGAATATGGCCTTATGATGTTAAGGCTCCCTGTGCACCGCTTGATGCTGAAAAGTGTCGCTTAATGATACCACATGCTGTGCTTTGTAGGTGAGATAATTTCTACTGTTAAAAGCTTTGGCTTGAAGTGATATGTATTAATCTTGAAGGAGGCTACTAAACTATCCCTCATGTTGTACTAGCTGCTTGATCTAATTTTTCTCTTAGGGTAGTTGATGATAAGCCTCTGAACCGTACTTTTCAAGTTATTTGACTGCTCCTAATTGTTAATTGTTATGTTAGTGTAAAACCAGACATGTCATATGATTAACTGTTCTGAATGCTTACTTACATGATGTATATTGTCTACTTCAGTGAAATGGGAGCCCACTTTTCACCATGTGGGAGATTTTTAGCAGCTTGTGTTGCATGTATTCTGCCTAACATGGAAGCTGATCCTGGTTTTCACGGACAACTTCACCATGATGCCATGGGTGCTGCAACTTCACCTACCAGACATCCTATTGCAGCCCATCGGGTTATGTATGAGCTACGAATATATTCCTTGGAGGAGGCAACGTAAATACCAAATCTTATGGCTTTGTTTCTTTCCCTCCCTGCTTTCTCTTTCTATTTATTTTTTCCCTCATTCTCTGGTTCTTTTCCTGGCCTTGTTTGGCTGTTACTTAGGAACTCTATTAACCTGTTGCAGGTTTGGTTTGGTGCTTGTATCTCGGGCAATTAGAGCTGCACATTGTTTGACTTCAATTCAGGTGAGTGCTTACTAGGGTTGTACACCAGATTGCTTTGTAACTAAACTCAGTTTTCATAGAAACTGAGTGGTTTTCTGGAAAAAACGAACTGTAGATGTTTTACTTGTTTTTTCATTTTTGCCTAATCTTCAAGGAAGTGAAAAAGAAAATATTAAATTGTTAAATGGGAATAAAATGATGAGGAAACTCAGTTTTGTCTGTAAGTGACATTCAAAACTAGTTGAGCATGTGTTAGATAGGAAATTGTGGCCTAACGAGGACATAGTTGTTGATCCGTTTTTGGAGAGAAATTCTTTATGTAAAAAGTTCCCATAGATTGGTGATGAGTCCACTTTATCTTGTTTTACTTTTCTACTTTGGGGTACTTGATTTTGTTTACCCTGCTTTTGAAGTATGAAGGTTTTGTGGATAAGTTTATTATTTGTTTAGAAAGGGTCTCATGTTTTACCTTGAAAAAGAAATGAGTGGAGAACACAAGTGTGGCTGCACATTATTTCTCCAGTCAAGAAATGTTCAGAATAGCAATTTTTGTGAATTAGCAACTGTAAATAGCAGCAATGATTGCTCTTACGGACTAAATTGTTATCTTCTCATCAACCAATACAAAGAAGTCGGTTCCTGCTTTTGCAGATCACCACGTGTTTGTTTTTTGGTCTTTTTCTTTCTAGTCTTTTCTGCTTGAAATGGATCTTTGTCTCTGAAGTGTTTTAAGTATGGATATCTGGTGCAAAGCATCTCATCTCTGTTCCTTTGTAGTTCTTTCCTTCTCTAGATTTGGAGGATGTTATGTTTCTGTTGCTTGAAGGATTTAAGCATCCACATCTAATAGAAAATTATGCAAAGATGTTTGTTTGGGGTGACGTTAAGTTTGTTATTTATAACGCTCTACACTGTGTGTGTGTGTGTATATATATATTGCTATTTTAATATTTTCAATCGGGAAGAGATAAATACTTCAAGTTGTCGAGTTTGAGATCCGCGCTTTATTCTAAATTAGAGGGTCAGAAGACAATTATATATAAGCCGTACTGTCTTAAGTGCTAATGCAATGCCGTTGTCCTGCAACCTGTTAAATGCGTGCTGTGATGACCAGTGGTGTTGCTGTCTCAGTGATAGCAGCTTATAGTAGTTGCACAAAGTAATTGTAAATATGCTGGTGATTGAGAAAGTAGCAATTGCCTTTTAGAGAGATTTGAATCAACAAGCATGCAGAGTGAATTCTGATTCTTGTCTTTCGAGTAAGGGATTAGATGTTTTTACCTGCCGTATCCTCGTAACTCTGATTAAGCCGCATGACATTTATATCATAGGTTTCCCTAAATCTGTACAGAATATGTTTGTCAATTTATATTCCCACGGAGTTTTTACATTCATCTGGCCCAATTCTCTTACTATTCGTTTTCTCATGTAACTATCAAGTTCAGTTTCTATTTTCTATAAGCCAGTACCTTGAAAATATCACCAATAAATTGTTCTCAAGATTATGCAAATAATATAAAATTCCTGTCTGACCTGATAAAGAGAATGCTCCGCAAAGTTGTGTGGTCCTCATTTTGAAATAAGTTTTTATAGATATGTCGACTAATACTGTTTCATTTCTGTCCAAAACAACATGCTTTCTGGCTTTCTGATCTGAGAATCTGATTGTGGCTCCACATCTTCTGAAATGCAGTTTTCTCCAACTTCTGAGCATCTTTTACTTGCCTATGGGCGTCGGCACGGTTCACTTCTGAAAAGTATAGTGATTGATGGAGATACAACTGTACCCGTTTACACGATTCTTGAGGTGAGGGCTTGGTTATATCCTGGCCTCTTATGGAATGCCAGTTTTTCACCACCACCAAGACTGGGTCATGGTACTTCAACATATTACTAATCTCCTGTACTAGTCAAATGGTATCACATAAATAGAATTATAGAGACTAATTTCAATTGTTTTTAGAAGTACAATCTCAACTACTACACCTTGGTCGTAAACATGTTGTGGTGGGCTAAATGAAGTGATGCAGGATATTATTAACTTCAGAACCAGAGACTACAAAATAAAAAAGATTAACTCATGGTTTTAGGTTCTTCAGGCTGTACTTAAGTTGGTGGAGATGGGCTAGATGAACTGGAGCTAATACGGGCTTGATATGCAAGTGAAATAACGATGTGTTAGGACACGCATCAGTTTTAATTGGCTTGCTAGTATGCCGTGAAAGTTTGTTCTGTTATGGAGATGCACATTGTTTTTGGACTGCACAAAACATAAAAAGGAAGAATTATGCTCCTGCTCACATTCTATCGAGAATGTCTGACCGAACTTGATATAAGAATCAATTTGGATTGTTCACAATGTCGGTGTTTATTTTTGTTGTCTCTAGTTAGTTCACATTGTGTGTCTTGAATCAGGTCTACAGAGTTTCGGATATGGAACTTGTGAGAGTTCTTCCCAGTGCAGAGGATGAGGTTAACGTTGCTTGTTTCCATCCTTTGGTTGGTGGCGGCCTAGTCTATGGAACCAAGGTGAACATGCAAACATCATATGAGTTTTTTGTTTCTTGGTTTCAACTATGAAACTGTTTCTCTTCTCAAAAGTATTTCACCTTTTTTCCCCCTTAAATCGCAGGAAGGAAAATTGAGGATCTTCCAATTTGATAAATCAAATGGTTTGGACCGTACAGTATCCTGTTTTCCTGATGAAGACATGCTCGAGGTAGTGCCTGAATTCAAAGTTATCTTATTCTGGTTGGAAGGTTATTGATGATGACTTAAGTAGAAGCTGCAACTAAATCCATCTGTACCAATTGTTCTCCTTTTTTTTTTTTTTGGGGGGGGGGGGGGGTTGCGTCGGGAGAATTTGATATTATAGGCTCCCTTCTCGTAATGTAGATTATATTAAGTCTCTTTCTGAAAGTAGAAGAAGGCTTGGCGTAGTTTTTTAAGGGTTTAAAGGTTCCTCTTTGGGGCGCTCTAAAAAGCTCAGCAGCTAAGAGCAAAACACAATTGAAGCAAATGATCAGTAAGGCAGTACTGACTAGTTGCAAAAGGCAAATTATTTAGTATTTTGGAACGAAATGGACCTAATCAGAGCAGAACGGTATAGAGAATCCCCCCCCCCCCACCGCTCCCCCCCCCCCCCCAAAAAAAAAAAAAGGAGCAAATCACATGGCGGATTCATGTAGTCAAATCCATTTAGGAGTTAGACATGGTTGATTTTGTTCCTTTTGAAGTTGTAATTTAGTGACATTAACATTACACTCGAGGGACAAAAAGAAAAACAAACATTGTACTGTCGACCGTGAATAAAATGTTCATCCACAATCTCTTCTGCTATCTATAGAGTTGACCTGATATTTCTTCTTAACTTGGTTAAATGCAGAATTCATATGTCAGAACACTGGTAATAAGACGCCTTTAAGAAACGATCAATCAATGTAACTTATAACAACCATTAAAGGTAACTATTGATTAAAAAAACAACCATTAAAGGTAACAGAGAGTAAATACAACAACAAGAGAAGAGAGTACCCCAGAAGTTGAGCTACCTTTATATGAACGAAGGGGAGAAAACATAGAGAATCTGGATATGGAAACTCCAGTTACTTGACAAGTACCAATTCCATCTCTTCAATGTGGTTGCAGCTGTGGGAACCAAAACCACAATCATCATGTATATGTGCATACTTTCTCGTAACCTAGAACTATAATCTTGAACAAAAAATTGTCAGTGACTGATGTTTTGGTGTGAGATATTTATTATTTCTGTTACTGACATCATTATGTTGCAAATGTAATGCAGGTCCCAACATATGCTTTAGAAGGCTAGAAACTTGTGAAGATAGCAGATGGTCATAATTGTAAAACTTGGTAACTATCTATTTTCTTTTCCATGTTTCTGTGAATTTTGACATATTGATGCTTAAATGCTTCCGCTTCTTTCCTATGTATTTCACATCTGTCCGTGCGACTGGAAAGAATCTTTGTTACCCGATTCTTAAACCGATTTTCGATGCGAGCCTCTTATTGGTTGTACCGTTGGAGGTGTTTACTAATTCTCCCATCCCTCTGCATAAATATTTGATTTGTCCCACAGTAGTTGTCGCATTTTGCTTCCTGGTAGCCAAAGATATGTCGCTAACTAAGATTTTGGATACATTCTCTAAATCATTTTGATATGAGTAAACACATAACTATCACGTAATACATTTTTGTGTATATTTTATCTACAAAACATGAATCAATCTATGTTTGATTTACGCCAAAAACTTGTCGAAATGACTATCCATAATAGAAAACCAACAAAAAGGAAATGTGGAGAGAGTATCAAATTGATGGAAGTCACTTCACCTGGGTAAGTTGCTTGAAATGCCACCAGGTCACATGGCATTACATTCTTCATTTCTTTAATTTCATTCATGAGTCGTATTCTGTCATTTTTAATCCTCATTGTCAAACCATTAGTCATGAGTGAGTAGAATTATGTTTCTTGATTTTGTTTGTCTGGTGTTCCTCTGAAAATATTCATTTCGTCTAACACATACTATTACTCACATACTACTATTCAGGGTGTCATGAAAATATACGTATCAGGACTAATGACTGGTGGCTGCAAAGTTGAATGTGTTGCTGATGGTGACTGTATAGTTAGTTGAATGTGTTGCTGATGGTGGCAAGAGAGGGTTTATACTTTTGGTTGTGTTCTAACACTAGCCATTAGACTGATCTTTTTCGTGCTACGAGGGAGTGCAACAAAAGTTGTTTAAACTACGAAGGTGGCTTCAGGAGAGCCGTGGTTCTTTGTCTAAAGAAAATACTAACTTTATAGAGGAGCTGTTGTTGGAAAGTTGGGAGGGGTGAAGAAGTTTGCTGTTTCTGCAAGTTGACATTTCGTTATATTGACATATGGCTTCAGATGTACATCAGAAATTTGAATTAGAGTAGTTGATTTTCTTTCCAGTGAAGGGGGCAAGAGAAGAAAAGGAAAAGAAGAAAATGTCAGTCACAAACATTCAAGTGTTTATATGTATTCAACTTTTATACTTTCTTTCAAATGATTTTTACTTTTGCAGATGGGTGAAAGAAAAAGAAAAGAGTTTTTCCAAACTCGAGACAGAAAAAGAAAAGAAAAAGCATTCCTCTCTTCTGAATCTTGATTGCGTCTTTGGTGTTTGCGGACAAATGTCCTGAGATGGGTGAACTTCACATGGTCGCGTGGTGTTGTGCTTTGTGATAAAATGTATTGTGTATTTATCATCTTTCTACTATAAATCGAAATTTTATTAAGTTGAAGTCGTTAGCAAAAGTTATGAATCAAAATTCAGTGATGGCATGGTTATGCTCCCTTCCACGAGTGAACTGCTTAGGCTTTTTTTTTTTCTTTTCAAAAGTCCACCATTGGTGGGTGTTGGGGTTTAGGCAGTAGCCCCAATTCGTATGTCATCAAAAAGAATAAGTACACGGAGGAGGATATAAATCATAGCCTCCAAAACATTATGAAGAATGATATATCTCATCCTCTAGTACAAAAGTATCAAGAGTCTGGCTACTTTGGGAGATTTTTTCCATCACACTTTGAAATATATGAACTTTACTAATAGGTGCTATACATATAGTTAGCACTATTATACAAAAATCAGCTATATCTAGAAACATCATTAATAGCAAAATGGTTCTTCCATTTGGGAAACCAACTTGATAAGTGTCAATGAAGATCTCACTATGTCCGACAAAGAACTAGTGGTATCAAAAGTGATCTTAACTCTTAAACTTTCCCCCAGATTAGCAAGTTGATCAACAACACTATTACCTTCTCTATATGTATGGACAAAAGTAAAATTACCCTTGCTAGAGATTTGAATAATCTGCTCAATTATATGATGTATTTGCCAAGAAGCCTTCATTTTATTGTTAATCGTGTTAATGATCACCTGAGAATCAGACTTGATAATTACATTCAAAAAGCCTCTGCTTAAACACAATTTCAACCCATGTAGCATGGCATTTGCCTCTGCAAAATTATTGGTGCATTGGCCATAATACTCAGCAAAAGCAACAATAAAGGATCCCTAATGATCTCTAATAACATCACCACCTCCAGCACTTCCTGGGTTTCCTTTACAACAACCATCAATGTTCAGCTTTAGCCAGCCAAAATCGGGTTTGCACCATTTAATCAGTTGGCTACTAATTAGCTGTTTTGCATTCTCCACCGCTATGCATATATCATTCCAACGCAAGGGAAATTGTACTCTAGGAAATTGACTGTTCAGTAGCATAATCATGGACCTGCAAATCTGCATAATTATAGCTCTTCCGGACATATATAAGTTCTCAAATCTGGCTGCACACCTACTTTTCCATATCTCCCAGCATACAATGGATGATAGACATTGTAGGATCACTGCATGGATTCCATTCTTTGCCTTAGTTAGCCACCAAGACATGATCAATTGCCTAATGTCTCCTTGTCTTATTATAATACCACGACTCTGAGCAAAAAAGAACTACACATGTTTTCTAATATAACTCTCACAAAATAGGTGCATGATGGTCTCTTCCTTGTGACTATTACAACACGAGCACTTTGATGGTAAGATCAATTTGAATCTCTTGAGGCCTTCATTAGTTGGGATTCTATTCTGTAGCATGAAGAAAGAAATTTTGAAAGGAAGTTTCTTCTGCCAAATCATAGTAGTAGTGAATGAAGTATTCCTCTGTCTCCTCAACATCTGCCAAGCAGAATAACAAGTGAAGTCTCCCTTAGGTTCAATCATCCATGTTGGCTTATCCTCCCTTCCAATATTGATACCAATCTCCAAAATGTCATTAACAATATTGTGAGGAAGGACATTCCTGAGCGTATTGGAATTCCACTTCCCATCCTCAAAGAAATAGTTCACGTGGAGTTTCCTAGGGGCTTTAGGGAATTGGATGAACTTGGCCAGGGCACCCTTACCGGACTAATTATCCCACCAGAAGGATATCCTACCTACCCCAATTTTTCAAAGGATATGTTTTTCAGCATTTCTTTAATCTCTATTTAACTGTTGCAGTTGCGAGATTGGCCATAGGACCACTACCTGGCAATATGATGTAGCCTTTTACAATACTTAGCACTCAAAAAAACATTCAAGAGACTCTGATCAGTTCTGAAGTTCCACCATTTCTTAGCAGAGAAGACATTTGCGAAATCCGATAGTGATCTAAAGCCAGCCCCATCTTCAAGAATAGGGAAACAGAGATCACTCCATTTTTTTCAGTAGAATTTATTTTTGATGTCATCCTTTCCCCAGAAAAAATTAGCTAGGATCTTCTCTATTTGTGAAAGAACAGTTTTAGGAGGATAAAGAACAGAAAGCAAGTGAAGAGGAAGAGATTGCAATACTGATTAAATGAGTACTGCTTTCCCACCATAAGATAGGAACTTCCCTTGCCATCCTTGCGGTCTATTGGAAACTTTAGCTTCTTCCTCAAGTATAGGACACTCCAAGTATTGTTGAGGTTTTGTTTTTAAGATGAAATAGTCTTAAAATGAGGGTGAATGGGAAATGGAGGGAAAATGAAAATTTTGAGTAAAATTTTAAGTTTTTCCCTCTTGACAATGAGACATTGTCCCATATTGGAAGAGGAAAAGATTTTTGGTGGGTATATAATAATTGCTCTTCTTGTAGCTCTTAAAAAGTTAAGAAGAAAGCAAGCCTCGCGCCGTCGTCGTCGTCGCTCTCTCGGCTAGGCTTCGGCTACAGCTACGGCTACGGCTTCGGCTTCGGCTTCGGCTTCGGATTCGGATTTGGATTTGGATTTAGTCAAATGATCGATTGATTGATTAATTTTTTGGACCAAATTTATTTGTTAATAGTAAATATTAACGTAAGATTATCCGCATTTGTAACGGATATTTTCCAATCCGTGTATTGACCACCAGGCAGCCACCTAATGCTCTTCCCACCATGAATGTGCTTGCTCCACAAACAAGTGCTTGCTCCACAAACAAGCTAATGCTTGCTCCACCATGGAGGGTGGACGATTGTTCTTCTTCAACACTGGCTGCTATATATATGTGCAGCAGCTGTTGAAGAAAGACACACACAATACACAAGACACAAAACTGAAATCGCTCAACAGATTTGGCTATACATTGCACTCCTTCCTCTCAGCATTTCCATACGATTTTTTGAGTTTCTACTCCTTTGTTCTGCATTATTTTAACTTCAAACAAAGCAACTGTAAGTGTGATTTGCTACCGAACTTTGTGTTCACTGAAACACTGGGGTTTGAAGTACCGCTACACCAGTGTGTGATTCGTTCTATCCTGGGAGAAAATAATCCATTACCTTGGGTACTAGGAGGGGATTAAATTCCTTAAGGAAACACTGTGAATTTAGTGGGCTCGAATTAATTACTGTTTCATTACGATAACTTATATTTTGCAGAATTATTATTTACAAATACAACAATATTGGCGGGACTAACAGTCTTAAGGAATTTAATATTTATTTCTGTATTTGTGTTATTCTTATTATTCTGCAAACTAAAACCTTTGTGGTTTTGTGTACTCCCGTTTTGGAGAGTAAAGCCTTCGTAGCGTTTTGTTGGAGATTAAAATCTACGTGATTTTCACTCCAGTTTGAAAACGTTTATTAAACGTTTGTTTGTGTCATTCTTTTACAGAAAAAATGACGACTGAAAGTGAAAATCAAGCTATTCCGACGGTGACTGCCAACGCATCGACAAACTGAACACCGGCATTGGCACTGGTAGAAAAACCCGAAAAAATTTTTGGGATTGATTTCAAGCGCTGGCAGCAGAAGATGTTCTTCTACTTAACTACGTTATGTCTACAGAAGTTCATCAAGGAAGATGTTCCTGATCTGCCAGATAAAACTCTAGAGAATGAACGCTTTATCGTGATTGAAGCGTGGAAACATTCTGATTTTTTATGCAAGAATTATATTCTTAGCGGACTGGATGATAATCTGTATAATGTATACAGTGGCGTGGAGACGTCAAAAGAATTGTGGAATGCGCTTGAAAAGAAATATAAAACTGAAGATGCCGGGATGAAGAAATTCGTTGCCGCAAAATTTTTGGACTACAAAATGGTAGATAGCAAATCTGTTATTACCCAAGTCCAGGAATTGCAAGTGATTATTCATGATCTACTTGCTGAAGGTCTTGTCATCAATGAAGCATTCCAAGAAGCAGCAATGATTGAGAAGTTGCCTCCGTTGTGGAAGGACTTCAAAAATTATTTGAAATACAAACGAAAGGAAATGTCCCTTGAAGATCTCATTGTTCGGTTGAGAATCGAAGAGGACAATAAAGCTGCTGAAAGGAGAGGCCGTGGAAATTCAACAATAATGGGAGCAAATATTGTTGAAGATAACAAAAAGAGGAAGAAGGCTTCTGGTCCGAAATACAACCCAAGCAAGAAGCGGTTCAGTGAAAACTGCTACAACTGTGAAAAAAACGGACACATATCTACGGAGTGTCGTGCTCCGAAGAAAGACAAGAAAAAAGATCAAGCAAACATGGTAGTAAATCATAATGATGTTGATAACTTGTGTGCCATGCTTTCTGAATATAACTTGGTGGGAAATCCTAAACTGTGGTGGTTTGATTCAGGAGCCACTCGCCATGTTTGTGCAGTTAGAGAAGCTTTTGCTACTTATGCTCCTGCTGGACCCGGAGAGACAGTTTATATGGGAAATGCTTTAGCAGCAAAAGTTAAAGGATATGGGAAGATATTTCTGAAAATAACTTTTGGCAAGGTCATGACTTTGAACAATGTCCTTCATGTTTCCGAAATGAGAAAGAATTTAGTCTCTACTGGACTTCTTGTTAAGCACGGTTTTAAGTGCATTTTTGTGTCCAACAAGGTTGTCATAAGTAAGAATGAAATATTTGTAGGAAAAGGTTACCTCACCGGGGGCCTTTTCAATCTAAATGTAATGGTTGTGGAAAACAATAATAATATTTCAGCTTTTTCTTACTTACTTGAGTCAAATGATTTATGGCATGTACGTTTGGGTCATGTCAATTATAAAACCTTGCGGAAAATGATTAACTTGGAAGTACTGCCTAAGTTTGAATGCGAAAAATTAAAATGTCAAACATGTGTGAAATCTAAGTATGTTAAACATCCTTATAAGTCAGTTGAAAGGAATTCAAATCCTTTAGACTTAATTCACACAGATATTTGTGACATGAAGTCAATACCATCTCGCGGTGGAAAGAAGTATTTCATAACTTTTATTGACGATAGTACTCGATATTGCTATGTTTACTTACTGAATAGTAAAGATGAAGCAATAGACGCATTCAGGCAATACAAAAATGAAGTTGAAACGCAACTTAACAAGAAAGTAAAAATGATAAGAAGTGATAAGGGTGGTGAATATGAATCTCCTTTTGAAGAAATATGTTTAGAATATGGAATTATTCATCAAACAACAGCCCCTTACACTCCCCAATCTAATGGGATTGCGGAAAGAAAGAATCACATATTAAAGGAGATGATGAACGCGTTGTTGATAAGTTCTGGTTTGCCACAGAACTTGTTGGGGGAAGCCATTCTTACGGCTAATCGAATATTAAATCGAGTGCCCCATAGCAAAACACAATCCATTCCATATGCAAAATGGAAAGGAAGGAAGCCCAACTTGAATTATTTTAAAGTGTGGGGGTGTTTGGCAAAAGTGCAAGTTCCTAAACCCAAAAGGGTAAAGATAGGACCAAAAACCGTTGATTGTGTTTTCATAGGATATGCGACAAATAGTAAAGCATATCGATTTCTAATTCATAAATCAGAAAATCCCGATATTCATAATAATACGGTTATAGAATAAGATAATGCTGAGTTCTTTGAAAATATATATCCATATAAAAAGGAATGTGAGTCATTTGTTGAAGGATCTAAACGACCTCGGGAAGAAACAAAAGAAAGTACATGTAATCAGGAGGATCCAAGACGTAGTAAACGTCAAAGAACTTCTACTTCATTTGGACCAGATTTTGTGACTTTCTTATTGGAGAATGAGCCTCAAATATTTAAAGAAGCTATGACTTCTTCGAAATCATTGTTTTGGAAAGAGGCAGTCAATAGTGAAATAGAATCCATATTGAACAACCATACATGGGAATTGGTTGATCTTCCTCTTGGAAATAAACCTTTGGGTTCTAAATGGATTTTTAAGAGAAAAATCAAAGATGATGGCACTATTGATAAATTCAAGGCAAGACTCGTAGTCAAAGGGTATAGACAACGAGAAGGTCTAGACTACTTTGATACATACTCTCCGGTTACAAGAATTACGTCCATACGGATGTTAGTAGCATTAGCTGCAGTGTATGGTCTTAAAATTCATCAAATGGATGTTAAGACGGCCTTCTTAAATGGAGAGTTGGAGGAAGAAATTTACATGGAACAACCTGAAGGGTTTGTGATTCCAGGTAAAGAAAAGAAGGTAAATAGACTTGTTAAGTCTCTTTACAGACTAAAACAAGCACACAAACAATGGCATGCAAAATTTGACCAAACAATGTTGTCAAATGGTTTTGAGGTAAATGAATGTGATAAATGTGTGTACATTAAAAATGTTCCAAATCACATAGTCATTGTTTGCCTATATATGGATGATATGCTGGTAATGAGTAATGACATTGCCAACATAAATGCTACTAAGCGTATGCTCAATAGCAAGTTTGATATGAAAGACTTGGGAGTTGCTGATTTAATTCTGGGAATTAAGATCCATAAGACTCCTCAAGGTCTGGCATTATCACAATCTCATTATATTAAGACAATACTTGAAAAATTCAAGCACTTGGGCTTTAAAGTTGCAAAAACTCCAATTGACGTGAATCTTGCATTAGCAAAGAATAAAGGCCAAAGCATATCACAATTGGATTATGCTCGTGTATTGGGATGCTTAATGTATATCATGAATTGTACACGATCAGATATAGCTTGTGCTATAAGTAAACTGAGTCAATATACGAGCAATCTAGGCCAATCTTATTGGATGGCAATGAAACGAGTTTTGGAATATTTAGAACATACCCAGAACTTTGACTTGCACTACAGTAAATTCCCTGCGGTGATTGAGGGATACTGTGATGCAAATTGGATCACCGGTTCAACTGATTCTAAGTCCACGAGTGGATATGTATTCACTATTGGTGGAGGAGCGGTATCTTGAAAGTCGTCCAAACAAACATGTATTGCCCGCTCTACAATGGAGGCTGAATTCATAGCCTTAGATAAAGCCGGTGAAGAAGCTGAATGGCTCCCGAAATTTCTTGGAAGATATTCCATTTTGGCCCAAACCGTTGGCACCAATATGCATACATTGTGATAGTCAAGCGGCAATTGGAAGGGCTGGGAGCGTTATGTATAACGGTAAATCTCGTCATATACGACGAAGACATAAAACCGTTAGGCAATTACTCTCTAGAGGAATTATCACGATTGACTATGTAAAGTCAAGTGATAATGTGTCAGATCCACTTACAAAAGGCCTAACTAGAGAGGTAGTTGAGAAATCATCAAGGGGAATGGGGCTATGGCCGAGAACAAGTCATTGTGGCGGTAACTCTACCTAGAAGACTGGAGATCCCAAGATCTAGGTTCAAGGAGATCAAACAAAGTCATTAATGATGGTTCAACATTGTCAAATAAAATTTTAGTCCGTTCTCGTGATGAGACAATGTTCAGTACCAAGGATAAAGCATTAAGGCTTTTTAATGATTTTTAAATTTGATACGGGGTATATTAAATAGTGTATCTACAGTATGTCACGTTTAGGAATCACCTATATAAGTGTGAAGTATTAGCCGCTTCAAGGAGAACTTTGTAAGGCCAGTTCTCTACGCACTTATGAAATCAGGCGGTGTTCATGGCTGAAACGAACACAACAATGAGAACCAAAGACGGTTAAGGGTTGATTGTGTGACTTATGGTTGTCTAGGTATACACCAAAGATCGACGGTTCAAAGATATCAAATCTACCGATTGACCGAGTATATCCGATATAAGTTTACTACGAAAAGTTCAAAGGAAAACCTACTTATCCAGATGCGATTAATCCTTGCTTGCAAATCACACAGTTTTTCCATGCATACTTCCGTGATATAGCCATTCCTCATTCATGTGGGGGATTGTTGAGGTTTTGTTTTTAAGATGAAATAGTCTTAAAATGAGGGTGAATGGGAAATTGAGGGAAAACAAAATTTTTGAGTAAAATTTTAAGTTTCCCCCTCTTGACAATGAGACATTGTCTCATATTGGAAGATAAAAAGATTTTTGGTGGGTAAATATATAATTGCTCTTCTTGTAGCTCTTAAAGAGTTAAGAAGAAAGCAAGCCTCGCGCCGTCGTCGTCGTCGCTCGCTCGGCTCGGCTTCGGCTTCGGATTCGGATTCAGATTTGGATTTGGTCAAATGATCGATTGATTGATTAATTTTTTGGACCAAATTTATTTGTTAATAGTAAATATTAACGTAAGATTATCCGCATTTGTAACGGATATTTTTCAATCCGTGTATTGACCACCAGGCAACCGCCTAATGCTCTTCCCACCATGAATGTGCTTGCTCCACAAACAAGTGCTTGCTCCACAAACAAGCTAATGCTTGCTCCACCATGGAGGGTGGACGATTGTTCTTCTTCAACACTGGCTGCTATATATATGTGCAGCAGCTGTTGAAGAAAGACACACACAATACACAAGACACAAAACGCTCAACTTTGGCTATACATTGCACTCCTTCCTCTCAGCATTTCCATACGATTTTCTGAGTTTCTACTCCTTTGTTCTGTATTGTTTTAACTTCAAACAAAGCAACTGTAAGTGTGATTTGCTACCGAACTTTGTGTTCGCTGAAACACTGGGGTTTGAAGTACCGCTACACCAGTGTGTGATTCGTTCTATCTTGGGAGGAAATAATCCATTACCTTGGGTATTAGGAGGGGATTAAATTCCTTAAGGAAACACTGTGAATTCGGTGTGCTCGAATTAATTACTGTTTCATTACGATAACTTATATTTTATAGAATTATTATTTACAAATACACTAATATTGGCGGGACTAACAAGTATTGCATCGGGAACTGAAGTTGAGAAAAACCAGTAATATCCTCCGCTTTATTGAAGACGAGATCATGGGGTTTTCAGATTGAACTTAGATGGCTAAATAATCCACACAATGAAAAATGGGCAATGTTCAATTCAAACAGTAGCTCGTAGAATGGCGACTTCAGCCAACAGCCACGCATTAACAATTACAAAGTACCATAAATTCCCAATTCTAAAAACCTATAGCCAATTAAGCTAATCAAACTGCTTATAGGTGAACATTCAAATTACTTATAAATCATGTGCTAATAATTAAAAATTAGCCAAAAATTACAAGTTTCTCGCCCCAAATTTATGACTTTTTACCAAAAGCATCAACTCTTTATTATCAACAACTCCACTTATTATCCGTTTCAGCAATATCATAAAAGTTCTTCCACAACATTAATAATTACCTACATGAACATACAAAAAACCAAAGTTCTTCCAAAATATTACCTACATAAACGTACAATAACATAAAAGTTCTTCCACGATATTAATAATAATTACAAGGCGCCATTGATGGCAAAGCCGAAGCTCAGTAATTTTAATCAAACATGAACATACAATAACCAAATAAACGGTCACATTATATCAGTGTCTTTCAAGTTTCTTTCATGTTTTTTTTTTTTAATTACAAAACTAAACGAAGTCTCTAAGCATATAAACATACTCATATTTCCTCGATAGTGCTTCTCATGCTGGACATTGATTTCATGATTTTCTTTTTTCCTTTTTTTCATTTTGAATCAAAGTAGTACTAGTGATTTATCCTAGGGAAGCACCTAAATTCCAAATTTTCAGCTGATGTCGGAATCATCAAAGTCATCTTGAAAGGAATTGAAGAAATCAGCGTCAGCGAGACGGAGGTGGTCGGAACCTAATAAAGGACCTTCACCGAAAATCTCGAGAGCCTCCACGTCATCAATGTCCATCGCCATTGTTGATCCTTGATCCTCTAGGTCCGCCAGGTAATCCACCGTCATTGGCTTCATCGTCGCCGGAAACTTCTTCCCGGAATTCTCCCTTTGTAGATGCTCTGTGAATCGCCGCAAATATTGGAACCTTCGAGAGATTACAGAACGATAGGGGCAGATATTTATACTTGGAGAATCGCGTCGATTTAGACTCAAGAATGGAAGACTCCACGTTTTTTTGTTTTTCAGAGACAAAAAAAGGAAAAAAAGAGGACGAAATAGTATAGAAATGTTAGAAATATATTATATTATAAATTTTTATTTAATACTTCGTTGTAAATAATCTTCGAAAAAAGAAAAAGAAAAAAGAGGAGCGTCATAGTACAGGAAAATATAGTTACTTTATTAGCAAAATTATCCTCCGAAGAAGTACTGTGTCTCACTTTATAGGACATGATTTGGAGTATGATGATTAATTATTATTATTTTTTTTTAATGTAAATTGAGATGTAAAATCTTCAAAAATTGTCAGTGAAATTTATGTATTCAAAAAATAGATAAAAGAATAATAATTTTTAAAAAATTTATAAAAAATCACGCTAAATGAAAACTTCTTTTTACTCTTTAAATAGTAATTGTGTCACGTAAAGGAGCGAGTACAAGTTTTGGAGTTAAAACAACAAGATTTAATGATTTCTTGATTAAAATATATACCAATTGGAGGCTATACAACAATTGGTACTCTCTATGTTCATGTTATTTTTATTCCGTTTGTTTAAAAATCGTAAATGACATATATTTTTGTATTTTAAAATAATTTATTTTAAAATTTTATTTTATTCTTAATAATATATATTTTTACCCGCACAAAAATAACATGACATATTTGAAATCACAAGTTTCAAATATTCTTATTTCACTTTTAGACGTTCTGCCTAGTGTGTATAAAATGAAATGTCACGAGTCATACTGATACAGAGAGTAAAATTATATAATATTGTATTATTTGTGCATAGTATAGTTTCTACTGAAATTCATACACTAAGCAAAATATTTTTCTATTTCAATTTTCAACATGTAAATGCTTTGAGACTACTAATTACTCCTTACTTAGAAAATTTCTAAAGTTAGATTGACTTCTTGTTTGGCGTAGTTGTAGAGGCGAAATCAGGATAAAAAATTTATGAGTTCTAAACTAGCAGTCGAACCCATAACTTGTTTAGTTTCTGGGTTAACAATTAAATAATTATATATATATTTATTAATTTTTAATATAAATATATAGTTTAAATAAAAGCTACTAGCTCCACCATGCTTAGTTGTTGTTGTAAATTGACTTCTTTTGTTTAAAAGGTCTATTCACAGTGACATTGATATAGTTATTCCGTTAGGCAAAGATCACTCTTAGCCCACCGTTTTCATTCGGTAGCCGTAAACGTGTATAAATTTTATATATTTTTTATAAATATATATATATATTCTCCGGCTATTATTGTAAAAGCAAACTATACAGTATCATTTTTACATTGTTTTAATATTGCGTGTAGTAACATTTAATCATCAATGGAGCTCATCACAAATTTATAGGAAAAATAGTGAAAGAAAAATTGAAACTCTCTTTAAAGTAGTAGAAACTTTTGAAAAAGCTTTATTCTCCATGTAAATTCTAAAACTTTCTGTTCTTTTTATAGTTTTTTTTTTTCTAACTGAAACAGACTTTATTCTTGAAATACTATACTGTATATTTGAGGATAATGTCAGTGAGTAATGTTAGCCAATGGAATAGAGTGTATCATCAATGAAGACCACTAAGAGTAGTGGTCTTCTTCTTCTTCACCTATTACCCTCTCAACTCTCAAACCCCAACAATCATTCTCTCCTTCTTTTCTTCCCTCAACAACCCAATTCTTTAAACAAACTCACTGCTACAAATTCACTGTCTACTCATATTCTTTCTCAGCCTCTTCACCTCTGCAAGTCTAGCAAGTGGGACTCAAATGCTGAGTCTATCAAGAACCTGAATTTTGGTAAAGTTTGGGATTTTGAAGATGAGGAAGAGGAGGAGTTTTATGGGGATGAAATCTTGGACCAAGGAGCTCAAGTTTTAGAGGAATATATTGATAGTATTTGGATTTTTAAGGTACCATTTTTACTGCTTCTCCCTTTTATTCTTCAGTTAGAATTCCATGCTATAAGCTTGAATTCCATTTCTTTGCTGTAAAGTTTGTTCCTTTTTTTCCTCCTTTATGCATGTTTGGGCACTTGAATTTTGGATTTTCTGCTTAAAGTTTGGATCTTTTGGGATGGATATGGAGTTTTGACACTTTTTGGTACTTTAATTTGAATTTTTAAGGACAAACAAGAATACTATTGGTTGAGCTGACCAGCTACATTACTGTTTTTTTAATAAATGAATTCAGATTCTAGTGTAAAATGATGCCTTGGATAATGCTGATTGATTTTGGTTATTAGATGCATAAACTTGGCTTTAAATTGAGTAAATTAGTATGATGTTTCGTTGAAATGCATAAGTGGTACTCTTGAGTTCAAAATTGTTGGAGTACATGATGCTAAATTAGTGAAGGGTAGTGGTTACTTGGAAGACAATCTTGAGTTCATAGTTAGATTATTCCAAAGAATTTTCTATCTTCTCCTCAATATTTGAAGAAGCTATCTAAAAATCGACTACATTCCAAGATTTTCATTATGAACGTTGGAAATCCTTGACAGACTTAGACAAATTGCATATTCTACACATATTTCAACTGCAATAGTTGAATCCTTTGGAAAACATTTCCCACGATAAACACAATACTGTCATGTTAGCTCTTCCTTTTGTGCCTAAGCAGATTATATCACATAAAATATCTTGAACGGAGTAGAGTACGATGTCACTTGTCATGGAATTCACTGATCATCAGTCAACACAATGGTGCGGAAGCTCACCGCTTATGTGTTAAAACTCTCTATGTACATCAGAATTCTTTGCTAAAACTGCTAGGATCTCTACAACCAGTCTTTTGCATAGGTGGTCATGATAATGCTTGTCAAGAGGAATAGGCTGAGAATGAAATTTGAGGACAAGAGAGAATTATCAAGACTCAAGACCTAGCTTTATTTAGTTTAGCTCTGAACCAGGGTCAAACTGTGACACTAGTTCGTCCTTAAAGAAAAAAGAGCAGCTTGGTGCACTAAGCTCCCGCGGGGTCCGGACCACAAGGGTCTATTATATGCAGCCTTACCCTACATTTCTGCAAGAGGATCTTTCCGCGGCTCGAACCCGTGACCTCCTAGTTCGTCCTTCAGCATTGAAAAAATATCCGCTGCACATCTAATTATTCTTCTTGAGATCCTTCCTTAATGGATATCTCATGCACTAATCTAACCACAGTACTAATACCAGGGTTGAGGCTTCAGACTAGAAAGGCTCTTTGATTCTGATAATATTCTTCTTGCTTCAGAAAGCTTTTTCTTGTTTCTTTCTTCCAATGTTCTTGTTTGATTAGTTGAACCTTGTCACTTTGTTCAACTGCCAAATCTGATGTTTTCTGAATAAAAATCAACTGTAAAATGGTTCGCTAATATATGACCGCGTGAATAATCTTTACCTATAGCTCCCCTGGAATCAAGGAAATTTCCTACGCTCTCAACCAGATCACATTTGCTTTTCTTTTGCATATATTGCTGCTTCAGCGGTAATTCGGATACACACTATTAAATGATAAGAAAGAAGAGATCTGGGAAATGTATTGTTTGATTATCCTCTCAACCATGTTGGATTTTAAATAGCATTTACTTGTCATGCCATTTCCTGGGCATCATCATAAAATGGTGCAGAAGCTCACCTCTTACATCTTCAATTCCTTACGGACATCAAATTCTTTGCTAAGGCTGCTCTGACGCAACTTCCATTCAGTGAATAATAGATGTCCACAATTGGTCTTTTATGTGGGTGTTCATGATAGCATCTTTCCAGGGCAAAGGTTGAGGAAAAAAGAAAATTAGTCAGCGAATTATCAAATTAGTCCAAGGCATAAACAAATGGCTATTTCTCACATAGCTATAAATCTGTATTAATCTTTTAAGAGCTCTGTCTGATCTATATTTTCTTCTATCCTTTCAGTAGCTTTCTTGTCGCTATAATTTCAGTAGAGTTCCTGAGTGTAACTATCTAACTTGGCCTAGTCTTCATTTCCTCATTCTAAAAACATTGGTGCTCAACAGAAAGAATGAGAGCCACATGTTCAAGTGTCATTAGACAAACTCCATTTGACAATAATTACTCTTGCTAAAATGTTCTCCGACAGAAAATTGAACTTGGGCAGATATGTTTTTGTCAAATAACTTACAAGTTAGCATTCTTGGGCAGTGCAGGTTTTCTGGTCCTATGGTTGGGCGCTTCCACCAATTCTAATAGCATTGCTGATAACAGGAGGTCCTAAAGCTTTTCTTATGGCATTAGCCATTCCCCTTGGACAATCCACATTTTCTTTTGCAATCCAAAAGATGTTGGATGCGACGCAAAACAAACCAAGGCGCAAGAGTAAAACTAAGAAGAGACAGCGTGCCCCCACCTCAAACAAGACAAACTTTGGGAGAAGAGGAGGAAGCCCCAAGACACGAAGGAGAAAGCCAAGTTATCAACCATGGGCGTCCAAAAATGGCGTCTCAGCTAATAATAATGATGAGCGCGAGGTATCTAGATATGGAGGCTGGGATGAACTTGATCAAGTAAGTGAGTCTACTAGTACTGGTTCATTTGAAAGTTCAGCTCAATCATCAGTTGGAACATCAAAGATGAATGTGGAAAAGGGTAAGTTAAGTAAACCAGAAGCGAAAAGAGATATGCCCCTATTGTTAAGGTTGTTGATTGCCATTTTCCCATTCTTGGCTTCATGAACTAAGTTACTATAATATATGGGCAGCTTAATTTGAGTTTGCATAGGCAAAGATGAGACTGAATATTGCACAAAAGATTGAATACAGGGTAAAGGACATCTATAGAATAAACATGAGCAGTTTTTTTATTTTATTTTATGAAGTTTCCCTTTTTATATTTCTCTTCATTGAAGAATTTATATTTAAGTTATAATGATCATATTCTGAATACTTCAAAAAACCCTCAAAAAGCATTCAACAGCTCTCGACTTATAACGATGTAATTAGCACAATATTTTACTTGACCTACATAACTTTGCCAGAGCTAATAATCATTTACTCCCTCCGTTTCAATTTGAATGACACACTTTCCTTATTAGTCTGTTAAAAAAAAGAATGACACATTTATATATTTAGAAACAATTTAACTTTAAACTTTTCATTTTACCCACTTTACCCCAAGTGAGAAGCTTTTATAGCCACACAAATAATATGGCCCAACAAAGCTTTTGACCCTTAAGTTTGTAAGACCACATATTTCAAAAGTCTTTTTTTTCCTTAAACTTTGTGCTATGTCCAAACTATATCATCTAAATTGAAACGGAGGGAGTATGATTTAATCAATTATTTTATTATTTTCCGTTTCTAAAGCTTGGTTATTCATGTTAGTTTAAAGTAATTAGTGAATAGGGTAAAAAAAAAATTAATAGAGTAATGCATGACATTAGATGAAGTGGGCTTGGCATTCTAAAGCTTGGTTATTCATGTTAGTTTAAAGTAATTAGTGAATAGGGTAAAAAAAAAATTAATAGAGTAATGCATGACATTAGATGAAGTGGGCTTGGCAAAAAAAGTGGTGGTTTAATTGGAGCAGCCCATTAGGCATTTGTTGGGCTTGAAGGACACCAACCCGTTATCCTTCCACTGCACAAAGCGGGAACTATTCGTTGCTCTGTGAAACCAGCCATGTGACCCAACTCTGTGCTTGGACAGGGCAGGCTGGAGATTAGCCCACCAAACCCTACCATCTGAGGGCAACCCAACATTCCACCACATTAATGCCCCTATTTGGGTTACAAGCCCTCATTACTGAGCTCGGCATTTGGTTATCTCTCGCATGTACTTAAAAAGTAGTAGAATTTCTCGCTTATAGCGATGTGGGAGGAATCTTTCATTTCAGTTTCTAAAGGGAATGTTGTTAATAATAAATGTAATACTGCACTTCTGTGTCTAACTAGTGTGTTTACGTTCTCTAAACTAACCACTGCTAACGGGTAACCATGCGAATACTGCATACAATTTTCTACCATAATAGTAATAGTTACCGGCAGAGCGGTAAATAATTTACTTGGTGAAATATACTAGTGAAACTTAGAATGTCGTTAAATTTGTGCACTAAAAACCAATTAAAGGTCTAATTTCTTTTTACGTTATTATACTTGATGTTCATGAGATCGATAGATAGAGAATGATTTATATTCAGTCCAAATCTTTTTTTGAGGGTTTATCGGTATTCATATCAGGGCCCATTTAAGGGAAAACGGTCCTTAACACAGTGGCGTATCCACATTATGCCAAGGCGATCACCATTCGACGAAAAATTATACTGCATATATAAATTAAATACTACTTTATATGGCTATATATTATATTTTGAACACCCTTATCATAGTTGAGTGAGGCAGCCCAGCGGTCCAGGGTGTTCAGAGTAGTATGTTATTCACGGGTTCAAAATTATATGCCCATTTTATTTGCCAAGATTAAACGGAGACCAACGCGTGTATGATCTATTTGCTTCTTTTTCAATCTATTTTTTTAAAATAAAATAATTATTAAGACTTTAAATTTATATAAAGACAAACAACTAATCTTAAAAATATTTTTTTTAATTAAGAGTTATTTCTTAAACAAATTTTATAATTTAAAAGTCAAGCTCTACAAAAATTTCTTCAACAAAAACTCTCTAAAGAATACGACCACAACCCTTCTCGACTCTCTCTTTCCTTTAGTTTTATGCTTACTTTTATTATTAAAAGTTCTATTGTTGTGTTTTTATGTTAATTTTGATTTATAAAATTATAGTTCGATTACAAGTATTTTTATTGTTTAACTAAATGTTGCTTAGTATGGTTTTAAAAATTTTGGTACACCATTCATCGACAAAAAAATTTGTTGACTTGTTTAAAGTTTGAACACTCTTCGCAAAATTTCTGACTACGCCACTGCCCTAATACCAGTGGGGATCCAGAATTCTCATCAAGGGGTGTCAAAATATAAATAATTAGATATATCGAAAAGTCAAGGGGAGTCAACGCATAACAAATATACATAAAATAAAAAGGTTTATCTACCAAAATAGTGTAATTTTTCGGCGAAAGGGTGTTGCTTGACACCCCTTGCTTCAAGGTGGCCCCACCACTACCTAACACGACTTTTCAAGCTCACGTCTCGAAATCTAGACCTTTAACCCTTGTTGGTTAGTCCAAATCGTTGATTGAACATAAAGGTTGAGGAAAAATTAATGAAACGGTGAAAGAAAAGAGGATTTTGCAACATCATTCAGGGGAAGGATTTTCAACTAATATTCAACACTTAGCTTCTAAGAAAATTTGTAAATGCTATGGCACAAACATGAAGCGTGATGGAGTTCAAAAGAATATGGCATTTGCATAGATAATTCGTATATGGAATATATGTTAATTGTTTTATTCTCCTAATCTTCGAAATCTGCCGGCGATAGTTGGGTATGTTCAAATAACTGGAGTCAGGTTACTTATCAACAGTCAAATTGATCATTTTGACAATAAATCAACTTTGGAAAATTAATCTAAAAAAATGAATATTAAATAATAGGTGTCGGTTAATTTGAATACCTTGACATGTTTTTCGGTTTTGTCACACTTCAATCAATCATGTAAATATGTAATCACATTTATCCTTTGTCTATCAAGTTACTCAGTATCTATGCTAGTAAAAATTCTAATGGAATAATCAAAGTACATATAAGTCCACCCAAACACTACCTTTTTCAAAAGAAATTTAATGATCACATTTACTGGACGTTATGTATATCCCCTTGGAACTTGGAAGGAAAGATACAAGTATGGCTCTAGGGTAAGGCAGGTGAACCCTTGTCTTAGCCCCTCCCCCCCAAAAAAATATAAAGTACTACTACTATACTATTATATAATATACGAAAAATGATCAAAAATGCTGCTAACGTATCGAAAAAAGCTAAAATATCCTTCATTAATCTTTTGGTCTAAAAATAGCCGCACCGTTTAGGCAAGTATATTAAGAGTAATATAATATGACAAGCCAAAAGCATTTGGATGAATCCTCACGTGCTGTTGAAAGGGCAACATAAGACATTTGTATCTTATGTATCCTTGAAAATAAGATAATCTTTATTTTTTAATCTTGGCTCCTCTCTTGGATGTATTCTTATTCCAGGTAAAATTTAAGGATCAATTGAAGAAGGAAAAAATCGTGTAGCAGAACCCAAAATATAATATTTCTTTAAAAATTGGTAGGTAGGATTGGTAGAGTTAATGTGATATTTTTTTCTCACTAAATTAAATAATATATTTATTTTCTCATCAATTCTATTTTTTCCCCTATATATATATAGTCTTTCATATTTCTTAAGATTTTAATTTCTAGTTTTAACCCTGATTCTCTATATTAACTTTGATTGATTCATTCTTCAGAAAATAAGTTATTTTGGTAATAAATACCCTAGGCAAGTGTAATGACCCAACCGGTTATTTTAACTTTTAGAACTCCGTTCCTTAAAATAAAACTTTCTGTAGGTACTTTTAATGATTTATGATTTGTGGGGATGGTTGGTTCGTGATTTGAAAGTGTTTGGGTTGAAATCGGCACACTTTGTTCCTTAAGTTGGCTTTAAAAGGCTAAGTTTGACTTCGATCAACATTTTGAGAAAACGACCCCAGAATAGAATTTTGACGATTCCAATAGCTCCGTATGGTGATTTTGGATTTAGGAGAATGTTCAAAATTTTATTTAGAAGTCCGTAGTTAAATTAGGCTTGAAATGGCTAAAACAAGAATTTAAGTTTGGAAGTTTGACCGGGGAGTTGATTTTTTGATACCGGAGTCAGAATCCAAGTCTGAAAATTTTCATAGCTTCGTTATGTCATTTATGACTTGTGTGCAAAAATTTGAGATCAATCGGACTTGATTTGATAGGTTTCGGTACCTAATGTAAAAGTTGGAAATCTTAAGTTTCATTAAGCTTGAATTGGAGGATGATTCATAGTTTTAGCGTTGTTTGGTGTGATTTGAAGGTCCGACTAAGTTCGTATGATGTATTGGGACTTGTTGGTATATTTGGTTGAGGTCTCGAGGGGCTCGGGTGAGTTTCGGACGACTAACAGATCACTTTTGGCCTTTGGGAGACTGCTGATAGCTGCTGGTATTTTCTTCTGATTTCCTTATACGCGATCGCGTAAGTTGGTCTGCGATCGCGTAGAGTAATTTGGGCAGAGGTGAATTTGTTCTACGCGATCGCGTGAATGGGGTTGCGATCGCGTAGGCTTATGTTGGGCAGCTGGAAATTTATTCTCTGCGATCGCGTGGACACGTCCGCGATCGCGTAGGTTAGGCCAGCTTGTGCATCGCGATCGCGTGTCGTTGTTTGTGATAGCGTAGGGGAAACTGGGCCACGTGTTTGTGCTACGCGATCGCATAGAGTCAGAACCTTGTGCATCGCGATCGCGTGAGACTTTATATGATCGCATAGGGTTATTTTCTAGGCAGTAAAATTTGTGCTACGCGATCACGTGAGAAAGTTCGCGATCGCGTAGAAGAAATCATTGGCCAGAGAGTTTAAGTTCTGAAAATGGGACTTCGTCCCATTTTCCATTTTTAACAATTTGGAGCTCGGATTTGGACGATATTTGGGAGATTTTCAGAGAAAATAATGGGGTAAGTATTCTTAACTCAATATTGATTAAATTACCCGAATCCATCACTGTTTTTATCATTTCATTGGTGAATTAAGTTGGAAAAAGTTTGAAAACCCTCTTGGATAGATTTGAGGATTTGAGGGCCGAATTGTTATCGGAATTTAGTGATTTTGGTAAGGGTAGACTCATGGTTGAGTGAGCGTTCATATTCCGTAACTTTCCCTAGATTTTGAGACGTAGGCCCCACAGATGATTTTAAAATTAATTTCGGAATTTTATTTAAAAATATAGTATTTTCTTATAAAATTGATTCCTATAATTTTTATTGATTGTATCGAATTATTTTGGCTAGATTCGAGCCAGACATAGTTGGATAATCGCGGAAAAGGCCTTCTAGTGGATTAAATTGAAGTAAATTGAGGTAAGTCTCTTGTCTAATCTTGTGAGGGAGAAATTACCCCATAGGTAATTAAAGTAATAATTGTTGCTAATTGTGGGGGCTACGTACGCATGAGGTGACGAGAGTCCGTGCGTAGCTACTATTAATGCTAAAGTTCGGGTAGTTTAGGACTCAAAGCATGCCTTACTTGTGTAAATTGTATTCTTTGATTTATTTATATTAATTGATATCTATATGAATATATTGTGAATTGTTAGATTGATTTTCTGCTTAAATTATTAATTGTTAAAAGAAATTATTCTTCCTCCCGAATTTATCTCATAATAAATATACTCTCCTTCCGGAGGTACATAAGAAAATGTCCTCCTTTTTTGTGGAGCGGGCCGAACGCCTCGGCATGATAGATGCATTTATGGATCGTGCCGCACGTCCCTCGGCAGTGTACACGAAACTCTGGATCGGGCCGTACGACCTCGACAGAAATGGTGCTTAATAATAATAATTACACGATACTTTGATAGTTTATTGTAGGTTGTGAAGCTAATTGATAAATTGGAAATCTTTGAAATTTAAGAATTATTATCCCTGCTTGCTAAGGAATTATTGTTATTCCTGTAAATGAGATTAGTTGATAAATTGAGAATTATTGCAAATTGAAGGAATTTAATTATTTTTGCTGGTTAAATAAATTACTGTTATATTCTGTGAATCATGCTGATTTAGATATTTTAGTTTTATTTCAATTATTATTATTGACCCATAGTGAGTGTCAAAGTCAGCCATCTCGTCTCTACCACTTCGAGATTAGGCTTGATACTTACTGGGTACACGTTGTTTACGTACTCATACTATACTTGATGTACTTTTTGTGCAGGACCTGAGGCAAGTACTAGTGGAGGACCTATCGTCTTACACCCACGTTATCCAGAGGCATAGTGTTGAGCTGCCTTTTTGAGCCGTCCTGCAGCTACCAGTGCCTCTTCCTGCATTTTATTCTGTCTATTTTTATTTCAGATAATATTTGAAGTTTTGTATAATTTACTAGATGCTCATACACTTGTGACACCAGGTTTTGGCACGCACATTGGTAGAATTTAGAATTGTATTAGTTTCTTGGATTTAAGTTAATCAATATCTTTTCTAATTTCTTTAATATTGCTAGTAAAATAATAAAATTTATTAAAAAATTATTCTGAAAATAATTGATATATGTTTAACTTATTTGTTGGCTTGCCTAGCTATAGTGTTGGGCGCTATCACGATCTATAGGTGAAATTGGATCGTGACAGTAAGCGTCGCAAGGTTCAAAACTCGATGACTTACCATTTTCACTTAATACCTTTTTTGTATAGAGAAGAGTTCAATACCATGACGTGCCTTTTTACATAACCCACACATTATGTGTTGCGCTCTCACCACTAGATCAAAATCACGTAGGATTTTTTTGTGTCTTATTACTATATGAATTGATGCAAGAAGTTTAAGAGTCTTTTAATATATTTTAGTTTAGGATACCAGTTCCATTGAGATATTACCCACGAATATCCTGTTCAACCAACTTCATTCATATTTGTTGAATGATACATTCACTATATTTAATGTTCTTTGTCACTGTTGTCTTATCTTATTTGAGAATATAAATTTTGATTGATAATGTCAGGGGTGGACGGGTGGCTCAAGGAGGAGGCTAGTAAAGCCTTGAGTTAGGCCCTCGAAATTTTGAGGCCCCAAAAAATTTTAATTGTGAATTTTATGATTTTATTTTAGTTTAGGCAATACTAGAGTTTGCAAAAAAATATATACAAAAAATGGTAAAAAAGAAAGAAAGAATAAATGTCTACTATGTAACAGTAACAATATTATAGAACTTTGAGTTAAAGTACTTAAGTCTTTCATATTAGTAAATATAATTTTTTACAATAATATCAAAGGTAATATATTATAAATACATGTCTAACATCTTATTTGTTTAAATTACCCCTTACTAATATAAATAATAATACTATGATGTGAAATTAAAGGTTTTATGTTATTTAAGAATATTATACCATAAACAACAAGTTATATTGACTTTTTTTTTCCATATGTAAGTGTATACATATGCAAAAACTAATAAAAAAAGTATAAGACATCTCATAAAAAAATTAGCTTTAGTCCATTAATTTTATTGAGCCGCCCTTAGAAGATATAAATCATAATTCAACTAATTTTCAAATCGCTGGTCTGCCTCCACTTATAAACGAGGCCTAAGTGAACAACCAAAACAGGACATTAAACTCCAAATACTACAATTCATCTTACTGTAACTATTAGTCCCAACTCTTAAAATAGTTCACTTTAACCTCAAAATAAAGTAAATAAAAGTATTCATATGGAGACTTAGGCGGGCCATTACACGTGAACAGTCCTAGTAACAGAATGAGAAATAAGGGACCTATTTAACCCTACAAAATCCTTCGCTTCATGTTCATATATATATATATATATATATATATATATATATATATATATATATATATATATTAAGAAACTCTATAAAAATAATCAAAAATAGTAACGACTGAAAAAAAATATTGTAGCGCCCCAGAAGTAGACCATTGGCACATCTTGGTAAATAAAGTGAAAATTTGGGGTTTCGTAAAAAATCCGGGAATATGAAATTCATTGATTTGGGAGTCAAATTGGACTCCGATTCGAATACAAATCACGTAATTGAACTCGTAGGATTATGGGTAGTTAAAATATACCCTTCGTCTTGAGTTTGACCGAGCGAGCCCGGATGTTGACTTTTATGAAATGTGAAAGCCGTGTACGCGAAGTGACGAGTACGTACTCGACTTATATGTGGGAAATTCTATACATTTAAAATCTAAGGCATCTTTTATGTATTTAATTAGAAATTGTTGGCATATTGTTATATCTTTATTTGCCATGTTCACTATTACATGTCTTATTTGAAGTTGTAGTTACATGTACATTCTTTACTTGCCGAGTTTGCTCTTATATACTTATTTGGAATTTTTACCAATTAAACCATTTCGTGGATTCTTTTATTGTTAAGTAGCCATGTCCTAGAGACACTTTCATTGTTGATTTTATCTTCGAATAATTAAATGGGAATTTAAGTTATCAAGAGGTATTAATCTATTTCTCCTGAAGTAGTGATTAAAGCAGATATTGTTCTTTGCTGAGTTACTTTTCCATTCATGTTGTTGTTATTGAGACTTTGTGTACATTGTGGTTGAGCCGTGGACTCCGTATTATGTTATTGTTGATTTCTTTGGCAAGTTGTTATATTTGGGCACTTGAGGTGCGATTTGTGATACGTTGTGATATTGATACACACGCGGTGGTATAAGGTTTGTGGTTGAAACGCATGCGGTGTGATAAGGTGGGCTTGAAACGCGTGACCAGTAGCGGAACTACTAGAAGTCATGCAGTGTGATAATGTGGGTTAAAACGTGGGATGCTATTTCGAAAAAATAATAATTTTTAAAACTAAATGCAAGGCTTCCGCGATGATATAAGGAAAAATTATGAATTATTTATGATTTGAGCCTACGAGGCGGTACCTTGGTAGTGACTCTTGTTGATACTTTTTAATTCTTCACTTGTGTTTGGTTGTTTAGTTCCGTGTCATAATATCCCTTGTTTTTTTTTGCGATTCATTAATTGCCTTAGTTTCGGGTGGCTATTCTCGGTATATTTCTTTAATCGTCTCATTCCTATTGTTGTCATTATTATTATTATTGTTATTGTACTCAGTGTTGTTGAGGCGATGGCTATGTATGGTTGTGGTATTAAATTTATTTTTAAGAAATATTATGGCATATGGGCACATGTGGTGCAAGTCATTATTTTGTGTTGTTATTTTTTTGGCACAACGTGATATTGTTGAGAGTAGTTCGCACTTGAGTTGTCCGTGCTATTGTTAATATTGATATTTGTACATGCGTCGTAGAATGGCGGGACATATATGTGGGTTGCGCATGTGGCGTGACAAGGTGAAAACATTATTTTGCGCGTGCGGCGAGACAAGGCGTGCATTTACTTTATTATTGCGTACGTGGCGAGACAAGGTGGGCTATGTCGGAAAATAGTTTGTGATAACTTGTGATGGTGGGGGCATTTTATTGGTGATAATTGTGTAGTGGTGTTCCTATTTTGTGTGAGTTATACCTTGTATATTTTTGTGATGATCGTTTCTTATGTGCCATTTATTGTCTCTGCTCTACTTGTTGACTTGAATTGTGATAGGACACTTACGTAAGCATACACGTAATTAATCACCCATATCGGTTTAGGAAGATGAATCTTGATATTATTGGCGCGTGAGTTGTCCGTGCGATTGTGATTCTAGATGTGGGCACGAGATGCCGTGAGTGTATGAAAATTGGTTGATACCCGTGATTTGTTACTACGAGATGAGGTACCACGGGGAGACTTTGTTGTAAACACTTGTGTTAGGCGGCTTGATTAATTAGTTGTCCTTTCTATTCTTTATCTGGTTTTAAATGATGTTTTCCTGGTATTCTCAGTGCTTTACTGCCTATATGCACATGTTGATTTTGTTGCTATTTACTGATTCCTACTTTCCGTTATTTATTGTATACTATTATACTGCATAAATTATTGGACTAGTGAGTGTCTTGACTAGGGATAGCATGTGGGCCGGGGCCGGTCCTAAGTGGGCTTCGCGGGCCCGGTCTTAAGTGGGCCGATCCTAGACGGGCCGGTCCTAAGCGGTCCTAGGCTTCGCGGGCTTCTCGTTGGAACCGGTCCGGGACCACGAACTAGCGGTCCCGTGTTAAGTGGGCCGGTCCCGGACCTAAGCGGGCCCAAACGGTCCTAAGCGGGCCCAAGTGGGCCCAAACAGAAACTTTCTATTTTTTAAATTATTTTTATACAAGTTAGAGAAAAAAATGGTAATAAAAATATCTAAGGCAATTCCTAGTAAATTATATTATAGAATTGTCACCTAAATTTTTTAATTCAAATTTAAAGACAAAAATATTGTAAAGAGATATTCAAAGCAATGCGTTATAAATTTATAATATATATACTATATTATACTATATATACATCTTAAGATATTTAAGTTATATTCGATTTACTATATATACATCTTAAGATTTATACATTAATATTCGATTTATATACTATATATACATCTTAAGATATATATATATATATATATATATATATATATATATATATATATATATATATATATATATATATATATATATATATATATATATATATATATATATATATATATATATATATATATATATATATATATATATATATATATATATATATATATATATATATATATATATATATATATATATATATATATATATATATATATATATATATATATATATATATATATATATATATATATATATATATATATATAGAGAGAGAGAGAGAGAGAGTATAGTATATACTATATTATACTATATGTATAGCTTAAGGTATATAAAAAGACAAAAATATTGTAAAGAGATATTCAAAGCAATGCGTTATATTTTTATTATAGCATTAAAAAATCATGGCAATATCTTTCTTAGTCTTCCTCCCCCTTATGGAATGAGCACAACAAGGTGCTAATACCACCATTGAGAAGAAAAAGAAACTAATCAAGATGTGCCAAAATACAAGTTACATATTAATTTACATGGTATCTCTTATAAATTTCATAAATCCTTCAAGGTCCGGAGGAATTTCCGTTGGTGGTGGCGGAAATGAAGCTTGGTCATCACCGCTTCCAGGCGAAGCATCATCCTCCGCAAGTTCAGCTAGCATTTCTTCATAAGCTTCGTCTACCTCTGATTGTGATTCAGCAAGTCCAAAATTTCTTCTTTCCGAACGGATCCAATCTCTGAAAAGTACTGATTTTTTCAAGCTCTCCCTCATAGACGCTCTATAATCACCGAGTTGAAGTCTTGCTTGACTGAAAGCGCTCTTTGATGCCACTGTTGAAGCTTGAATAGTTAAAATATCTCGGGCCATCCTTGAAAGAATCGGAAAGTATTTTTCTTTGTCCTTCCACCATTCCAAAATATTAAAGGAGCCGTCGGGATTCACTTCCTCAATTCCCTGTGACAAATAAACTTCAAGCTCATTTAGTTGTGAAAAATCACTAGTACTAGAACCTTGAGAACCCCTGAACCCTGCCCAAGCACTAAGTGCTCTTACTCCCGCAGTTCTTTTAGATGATTGAGAACTAGAAGAAGAAGGAGTTGGAACATTTAGTCTAGCATGATCTAATACAACTTGATAAGTATTATAAATAGTTTGAACATTTATTTTAATTGAGGCTATTGCATCCGCAAGTGTAGACAACTCCTCATCTTCAAGTGCTAAACCATTATAAACAGTTTCATACCAAAATTGAGGACCTCCTAATTTCATAGTAGGATTTAACAATGCAGCAACACCAAAAATAGGGGGAATAGGGAAAAAATATTTTTAAATTTTTTTTCTCATGGAATCAATAACAAGTTGATAAATTTTCCCACCCTCTGAAAAATGATCAAACAAATTTACAAGTTCTGCAATATAAACTAAACAGTTAGAAATAGTAGGATAATATTGCCCAGAAAATTCATTTGTAGCAATATGAAATTTTTCTAAAAAATCTACAAGCATTTTAACATTAGCCCAATCCGCATTTGTAAGATGCTCATCATCATCACTTACATGAGCATTAAACTTTGAGTTTATGGGGTTTCTATATTCATATGCAACGACTAAACTTTCATACATGTAATTCCATCTAGTTGGACAAGGTTTAGGAACCTTTCTTTCTCTTAGGCCAAATTCATCGCATCTTTTAAAATATTCTCTAAGTCTACTTCTACGGTTTGAATAAAAAAGCCAATTAAGAACCATTTTAACCTTTTCAATTTCAACATTTAAAATTCGCATACCATCACCCATAATTAAATGGTAAATATGACAAATACATCTAACATGAAAAATATTACTAAATGCAGGACTTAGTGTAGTGGTAAGCAATGCTACAGCATTTGTGTTACTAGTAGCATTATCCATTGAAACTGATATTATTTTATCACTAATGCAAAAATATCTACAAATATCCGTAATCGTGCTAGAAATAAACTGCCATGTGTGACGTGAATTAATTATTCTATAAGCAATAATGCGCTTTTGCATTATCCAATCCTCATCAATCCAATGACTGGTAACAGTAAGGTAATCACAGTCATTACCATTTCTACCAATATCAGTTGTAATAGCAACACGATAATTTATATGAGTAAATAAATAGCGCAAATATTGTTCATATTCATGTTTATATTTATAAATATCACTCTTTACGGTTGTGCGAGGAAAACCTTTATAAGTAGGATTATAAACTTTTCTAATATAATGCACAAAGTGAGAGTTAGAAGAAAAACCATAGGGTAAGCACATAACAGTAACCATTTTTGCTAATTCTTCCCGATCTTTTTTTGGATCATAATATAAAATACCACCGGTAACAGTGTTAATTCCCGGTTGAAATTGATTTGACCCGGTACTAAGGTCAGCCTGACTAGGTGCACTTGTCCCCTCGGCCAAAGCTTTCATACGAAAATATCTAGCTTTATCTTGAGGGTGTAGCAATATGTGTCTAGTCAAACTTCCCGTCCCCCCCTCCCCCCAAACATATTTAAAAACTAACTCTTTGCCACAAGTTTTATACTTAGCCCTATTTTTTTCTCTTAGTTGAGTAAAAAATGACCAAACAAGAGATGTTTCTGCCAGTTTAGAAGGTTGTCTAGAAAAAGTAGGGGCAGTAACAAGAGGGTCAGACGGGGGATCATTTGGATTATTGTTAGTTGGGTTAACTTCAGGAGCAGGACTAGTGGGTGTATCGTTATCCAGTTGCGTTTCATCAAAATTTATTTCTTCATCATCATTTTCATCAATAGTTGGATTACCATAAAGAGCATTCATATATTCATGGTTTAATTGTTCACCGGGGGCAATATTATGGCAAAATTAACTCTCGGTAAATTGTAATAAACTATTATCGCTATCAAGAATAGCAGGTGTAGGACGGGTAACAGGTTTCGGCCGGGGAGCCGGGGAAGTGGAGGAGGAACAGATTGGCCACTAGATTCACCACTCTTGGATTTTTTCTTATTTTTACTAAATATTTTTTTAGGGAATAAGCCATCTTAATTAATCAAGCAAAATAAATAAAACAAATAAAACTATAATATTAAAACTTAAGAGTTGGAACGAGTTTACCGAATTGACGAACAACTTGTTGAAAAATAATTATCGTTAAAGGCTTGAAGACTTCAATTCACCAACTTCACAATTTTGCACAAATTATAACAATTAAGTAAGCAATTATAGAAGAATATTAGAGAGAGATTGAGAGAGATTGATGATTTTGTGAGAAAAATAAAAGAATGAAGGGGTATTTATAGTTGAAAATAGGGAAAAAGTGTAATTATAAAAAGTTTGGGGTTAAAACAAAATTTGGGGGGTTAAATGGCTATTTTGCAAATAGCCAACGACTATTTTGGCAGACCAAACGGCTAGTTTTTAAATGGCCAAACGGTCAATTTTTTTTTAATTATCCGTTGGGCCCGTTTAGGACCGCTTGAACCGGCCCACTTCTGAGCTGGTCCCGGTCTTAAACGGTCCCGGTCTCACGGACCTCCCCTATGAGACCGGCCCACTCCCCGATCCACCACCCCACGGTCCCGGTCCTATCCGGTTAGGACCGTTTAGGACCACCGCCTATGTGGGCTTGCGGTCCTGGGCCAGTCCCGGTCCTAACCGGCCCACTAGCCACCGTTAGTCTTGACTATACATCGTCACTACTCCACCGAGGTTAGTCTTGATACTTACTGGGTACCAACCGTGGTGTATTCATACTACACTTCTGCACATTTTATGCAGAGCCAGGTATTGAAGATATCAGACTCAAGAAGAATTAGCATATGGATCGCGAAGATTCAAGGTTGAGCTGCTTGGTCATCGTAGTCCCTTAGAATTCTTTCTTTTCTTGTACTATCAGCTTGTATTTAGACAGTATTGTGTTTCGGTCTCTGAGATCTTTCCATGTATTCAGTCAGAGTTGGTGATACTGTATTACCAGTCTTGGGAGGTTGTTATGATTATTTTCACTTATACTTGTATTAAGCTCTGTTTCAAATTCAAAAAAAAAAATGGGGCTTGAATTTTTACTATAATCGGCTTAGAGACTAGGTGCCGTCACAACATTCTACGAAGGAAATTTGGGGTCGTGACACTTTGCACTTCAGGGAAGGCTACACTTACGAGATGCATTTCACTTTTCGGGAAGTTGCAGGAATTTTGGATGGATCAAATCTTCAGTTCTCACCCGAACGAAGTGCCCCTGCCAGCCTCGGTCTCGATCCTCATCGATGCTCGAAAAAGGGGCCTTGCTGGCCCGACAAGTGAGTTTGATTAGTCTTCCTCGTAAAATTTGGCGACTGTATAGATGGAGTAGATGGTCGAGGGTGAACCAAGGGGATTCAATGTTGTTCATAGAATAACGTAGGGATTAAGATCCTCCAAAGGGACGAGTGGATTTGCCCAAGTCACACGTCGTATCTTTTGCGAAAGGCCAAAACTACTGGGTCTACAAGGCCCAGCATGAATGGGTAAGTGTAAAAACTTAAATACCCTTCCACATTAGTGGTAATATCGTCCTCAGGCCCGGGGACAACAACGTTTTTGCCTTCCCATTTACAGCCCTCTCGAACTATGGGAAGGGTATCCTCATTGATGGAGCATATGTATCTCCATGCTCCTTCACCCCGGTCTTGTTTGAATGAGGACTTCTCGACTTTGAAGTCATTTGTGATAGAACAACCCCCGGGTGTAAAACTTTTCATGGGGGGATCGAGGGCCGCCTCGGGAGCAGCTTCCCTGGGGGCAGCCACCTCGGCATCTATGGCCGGGTGGGAAGATGAAGAGGAAGCCTTTTTAGGAACCGATTTGGAAGTTTTAGCCATTGAAATATGAAGAAAATAAGAAGATTTGAAGGAACAAGTATGAAGGTTGAAGATAAGAGTATGAAGGTTTGAAGGTAGGATGAAGATATGGGTAGAAACCTAAGAACAATTATGAAGATTTGAAGACCAAAGATGAAGATATAATTATTTGAAAGAGTTGGTAACCGCTAGAGAATTCGAAGGTGGAAGATTGGGTCGAAAAGTAGAAGAAGTACAAGGGGTAGAAGCTTTTATAGGGGATGTACGCAACCTTCAACTAGCCGATAAACGACACGTGTCCAAAGCCAGAACTACGTGACTGAAGGGACTTTTCGGTCGGTTGTGGCGTGTGAAGGAAGGAACCAGGGTTCATCTATCGTCTTCCATTGTTTCGGTAAACCTACTCTCTGGGAAACGGGGGGAGTATTTGTATACGGGTGAAACCGGGGGTAACATATACCCCGGTTTCCCGGTGGATCAAACGTAGCGAGGACATCACTACATGGGATCAAAATTGAAATTGGAGACCTCTCGTACTAAGGCCCGAACGGAGTGCTCAATAAGATAACACTTCCCCGAACTCAGAATGAGCTTCGAGACCTTGTAAAACACAACAAGGGTTACACATGACTAACACAGGGCCATGATATCTGCACTCTACCAGATATCACAGTGCAGATCTCGCCCGACATCGGCAACAGATTAGTAATTGACGAGAAAGAGGATTTTTACCTTTTTTAGAATTGTACTAGGAGTGAAACTCTCCTACTATATAAATGGATAGTTTTTCTTTGATAACAGACCAGCTGGGTCGCCTGCTCTTACTTGGGACCAGTTCTCTCAACTTTTTATAGAGAAATTTCTGCCTATCACATTGAGGGAGGAGCGTCGCCGTCAGTTTGAGCATCTCCAGCAGGGTGGTATGATAGTTACTCAGTATGAGACCCGTTTTGTGGATTTGGCTCGTCATGCCATTCTTCTGAGAGAGAGAGAGAGAGAGAGGGTGAGGAAGTTTATTGATGGACTTGCTCAGCCTATCAGATTGCAGATGGCTAAGGAGACTGGGAGTGAGATTTCTTTTCAGGCGGCTACTAATGTCGCCAGACGAGTCGAGATGGTTCTTACTCAGGGAGGTCAGGGGTCTGACAAGAGGCCTCGTCATTCCGGTGAGTTCAGCGGTGCCTTATCTAGAGGCAGGAGTACTTTTGGTAGAGGCCATCCTCCCAGGCTGTTTCATTCAGCGCTCCAGGCATCCCACGGTGCCTCAGGTGGTTGTGTCCCTCAGATGCATTATTCCGACCAGCTAGCCTACAGTGCACCACCAGCTTCTATTAGTGCACCTCCACTCCAGAGTTATCAGGGTGGTTATTCAGGTCGACAAGGTCAGTTTCAGGGTCAGCAGTCACATCAGTCGAGGTTATGTTAAACTTGTGGTGATCCGAGACACATTGCCAGATTTTGCCCTCGGGCAACGGGCAGCTCATAGCATCAGAGTTCTCGTGCCATGGTTCAAGCACCAGTTGCTGCACCACCTGCTCAGCCAGCCAGAGGCAGGGGTCAGGCAGCCCGAAGTAGGGGCCAGACAGTTGAGGTGGAGATCAGGCCGTTAGAGGTGAAGACCAGCCAGCTAAAGGTGGAGACCAGCCAGCTAGAGGTCATCCCAGGGTCGTAGTTCATGGTGGTGGGGCCCAGCCCCGATGTTATGCTTTCCCAGCCAGGCCTGAGGCTGAGTCATCTGACGCTGTTATCACAGGTACTGTTTCTGTTTGCAGTAGAGATGCTTCAGTTCTATTTGATCCGGGATCTACTTACTCCTATGTGTCTTCCTATTTTGCTTCCTATTTGGTTGTGCCTCGTGATTCCTTGAGTGCTCCTAATAATCAAAGAATCTGGAAGTTCAATTTTATTATTAGAGTTTACCCTTTCTTGCCCATTTCCAATTCTCATCAAGTAATCACAAAAAAGCAGGATCTGTTTTTGCCCTCATATTATCAGATAGTTGCAATTTTTCAAGTTCGTCCCAAATGGTAGAATATAGTAAACTTTCACTAATAAAATCTTCTTTTTTTTTCCGTTTCAAACAACTGGAAGAGTTTGTCTAAAGTCACCTCCAAAAACAACCACTTTTTTCCCAAATAGCATATTTGTATCCATAAGATCTTTTAAGAGCAAGTTAAAAATATCAAGCATTGTTTTTTTTAGTCATAGACACTTCATCCCATACAATTAATTTTGCATCACGAATCAGACTTGCAGTTCAGCTTTGTTTGCTGATATTACCGCTGAATTTTTCATCAATGTCTATAGGTATTTTAAAATGTGAATGTGCAGTTCGCCTACCTGGAAGAATTAAAGCAGCAATGCTAGAAGTGGCAGTTGCTAGAGCTATGTACCCTTTACTACGTACGGTCGCAAATAAGGCACGGTATAAGAAAAATTTTCCAGTTCCTCCTGGACCATCAATAAAAAAAGCTCCTGATTTCTTGAAAAATACTCGGTCAATAATCACATTGTATGCTTTCAATTGTTTTGCGTTCAGTTTTTTGTGTAACAGTACATCCTCTTCACTAACTGTGATGGTTCTTACAAAGAATACCTCATTTGCTTCTTTTTCCAATATAGATGGTCGAACTGTTTCTGGGATAAGCTCATATTCGTTTACATTATCACCTATAGAGTGTAAAATATCATTAATCTTATTTAAAACTTGATATTGAATATCTTTTCTTTCAACATTAGGTAACACTCTGTAATCTTCTAACATTGATTCTTCAAATTGTTTCCATATTTCTTTTGGATTGTGTAACGACACGACCGGTTGTTTTGAGTATTTACACTTCACTCGGTTGTTTGAGGGCATGACTAGCTCCATATGATGTATTTTGACTTGTGTGAATCGTCAGTTTTGACTTTCAGGTTATTCGGAATTGAATTAGAAGAAAGAATTTCATTGTTGAAGCTTTAAATTGGGATAGTTGACCAAGTTTGAATTTTTAGCATTTGACCTCGAATTGGAATTTTGATGGTTCTGCTAGCTCCGTTGGGTGATTTTGGACTTAGGAGTATGTCCGGATTGTGATTTGGAGGTCCTTGGTTGAATTTGGCTCGAAATGGCGAAAGTTAAAATTTGAAAAGTTTGACCGGGAGTGGACTTTTTGATATCGGGGTTAGATTCTGATTCCGAAAGTTGGAGCAGGTCCGCAACGTCGAATGTGACTTGTGTGAAAATTTTGAGGTCAATCAGACGTGATTTAATAGGTTTCGGCGTCATTTGTAGAATTTAAAAATTTTGAAATTTCTTAAGCTTTAATCCGCGTGTAATTCGGGTTTTCGATGTTGTTGGAGGTGATTTGAAGATTCGATTAAGTTCGTATGATGTTATAAGACTTGTTGGTATGTTTGGTTGAGGTCCCGGGGGAGGGCCTCGGGTTGATTTCGAGTGGTTAACAGACTTGGAATGTGATTTGAGAAATTGCTGAAGTCTGAGAGCTGCTGGTGTGACCGCAACTGCGGAGAGGGGACTGCAGATGAGATGTCGCAGGTGCGGCAGGTTAAGGCTGGGGACCAGCAGGGGTCGCAGGTGCGATGGTTTCTCCGCACCTGCGATAACGCAGATGCGGACCATGGGTCGCAGGAGCGCTGGTGTCACGACCCGAAATTTCTCACCGACAGGACTATGATGGCGCCTAACATTTCACTTGCTAGGCAAGCCAACATTAGAGAATCACTTACCAATTTCTTATTTTCCATTCAGTAAATAATGATAATTAACTAAAATAAAATATAATATGTGCAGAATATCATAAAATTATATTAATTACTACCACCCAGAACTGGAGTCACAATTCACGAGCATTCTAGAATTTACTACAAGTAATAGTCTGAAAAAATACAACTGTCTGAATAAAAGAAACAGTAGAACAGAAATGATAGACGGGGACTTCAAGGTCTGTGGACGCCGACAGATCTACCTTGAGTCTTCGGACCGTGGACCAATAGCAAAATCTCGATTAACTAGAGCTGGTACCAAAATCTGCATAGAAAGTGCAGAGTGCAGCATCAGTACAACCGACCCCATATACTGGTAAGTGTCGAGCCTAAGCTCGACGAATTAGTGACGAGGCTAAGGCAAGGCACATACAATCAACTTGTACAATTTAACAGTGTATACACAAATAACAGGAATGAAGAACTAAACAGGAAATGTCGGGAGGGGAAACATACTGAGGGGAATACAAGATAAAGAACTACAACAAAATGATCATTGGAGCAGTCAATGTACCATGAATCAACAGGAATAGTGAATACAGTAAAGAAAAATGCGCGGCATCACCCTTCGTGCTTTTAAAGAAAAATGCACGACATCACCCTCCGTGCTTTTACTCTCAATCTCACCATAAAATTAATATAAATGGCACGGCATCACCCTTCGTGCTTTTACTCTCATATCATGGCACGGCATCACCCTTCGTGCATTAACACTCACAATATGGTATGGCATCATCCTTCGTGCATTAACACTCACAATATGGCACGGCATTACCCTTCGTGCATTAACACTCGCTCTTACCATAATGCAATGCATAAATAACAACAGGGAGATAGAATAACAAGTACAAACCTTACTTCAACATTTGATTTCATATTATCAACCTCAACTTGAAATAAAAACTCAATTATCACCAGAAAATTTCCGTAAACATGATAAGAACGATAATTTGAACAACACGAGTATAACACATAGCAATTTGACAATGAAAAAAGACAATATACGAAAAAACAGAGAAACATGGAAAAACAGGTTAGTTGGCGACGCATAGGTACTCGTCACCTCACATTTACGCCGCTCACATGAATTTCACTTAGCAAATAATCTAAGGGCAGCCCGGTGCACTAAGCTCCCGCTATGAGCGGGAGCTTAGTGCCCAATTTTGATAGTCCAAGGTATATCGGGCCATTCGAGATCCTCGAGAGAGTGGGAGAGGTAGCTTATAAACTTGCGTTGCCTCCAGGGTTATCCTCAGTTCATCCGGTATTCCATGTGTCTATACTCCGAAAATATCATGGTGACCCGTCCCACGTGTTAGATTTCAGCTCTGTCCAGTTGGACAAGAATTTGACTTACGAGGAGGAGTCGGTGGCCATTCTATACTGGCAGGTTCGTCAGTTGAGGTCAAAGAGTTACCCTTCAGTTCGAGTGCAGTGGAGAGGTCAGCCTATTGAGGCAGCTACTTGGGAGTCCGAATCCGATATGCTGAGTAGATATCCCCACCTTTTCACCAGCCCAGGTACTTTTCTATGTCCGTTCGAGTACGAACAGTTGTTTTAGAGGTGGAGAATGTGATGACCCAAAATGTCATCTTATGTTTTAGAACTCGAATCGGCGCTCTTAAGCCTTAAAAATCTCATTTTTACCCTCGATTTGTGTGAGCAGTCCGGGCAGGTTTCCAGAAAGCTTTTATGTTGAAAACTAATGAAAATAAGAATTTTTACCTTAAAAGTTGATTTTAGCTGACTTCGGTTAATATTTTTGATAAACGGGCCCGGATCCGTGCTTTGACGGTCCTGGTAGGTCCATATCGAATTATGAGACCTGAGCGTATGCCCAGAATCGAATTTGGAGATCTCTAGCTTGAGTTATAAATTTTTGATGAAAATTAAAAGTTTGAAAATTATTTTTTTAAAGAATTGATTGATATTTGACATTGTTAGTATCGGGTCCGTATTTTGGTTTCGGATCCCGGTACAATTTCATTATGATATTTAAGACTTGTCTGTGAAATTTGGTGAGAAACGGAGTTGATTTGACATGATTCATACGTCCAGTTGAGAAATTAGAAGTTTTAAAGTGTTCTTGAGAATTTTATTTGAATTGGTGCTAAATTTAGAGTTATAAGTGTTATTTTTGCCGATTTAATCGCGCGAGCAAGTTCGTATGATGTTTTTAGACTTGTGTGCATGTTTGGTTTGGAGCCCCGAGGGCTCGGGTGAGTCTCGGATAGGCCACAGGATGTTTTGAACTTAGAAACTTTTTCTGGTATAGCTGAACTTATTGCAGGCCTCTGATCTCGCAATTGCGAGATCAGGCATCGCAAATGCGAACATAACAGGGTCTGCAATTGCGAGGCTTTTATCACAATTGCGATAGAACCCTGGGCCAGTAGTTCTCGCATTTGCGAGGTTACCTTTGCAATTGCGAAGGCAGTCTGGGAAGGGCAAGTTCGTAAATGTGAACATCTAGTCGCATTTGCGAGGTTCAGTGGTCGCAAATGCGACACTTTCCTCGCATTTACGAAGGCAGCGGGATTGTGAAGGGCATCGCAATTGCGATTGTTCTTTCGCATTTGCGAAGCTCAGGTCACAATTACGACACCTACAGCTGAGTAAAAGGGGCTTAGACGAGATTTTTCATTCATTCTTTATATTTTCAAAACCCTAAACCTTAAGAGGCGATTTTCCAACGACCAAATTTTCCCCAAATCATAGGTAAGTGATTTCTAATTCTTTTCTTTCAATCTTTTACATCTTATAACAAGATTTCAACCTAGAATCTAGAATTTTTATGGTCAAATTAGGATTTTTGGGTAGAACTTAGGAATTTCGAAATTTGAGGATTTAGACCCCAATTTGAGGTCGGATTCCAAAACTAATTACATATTCGGGTTCGGGAGTGAATGGGTAAAAAGATTTTGGTTTGAACCTCGGGTTTTGACCAAGCGGGCCCGGGGTCTTTTTTTGACTTTTTGGAAGAGAAATTGGAAAATTTAATTTATGCAATATAATTGATTCCTTTAACAATATTTGATATTATTGAGTCATTTTTGAATAGATACGAGTGGTTTGGAGGTGAAAAATTGTGATTGAGAATTAAGTGGCCTTCGGAGCGAGGTAAGTGTTGTGTCTAACCCTGACTTGAATGGGACACCTTTCCGTGTCAATCCGGTCAATGGGCTTGCTATAGATGAAAGCCCTTCCACGAAGCGACGATAATAACCTGCTAAACCCAGGAAACTCCGGATTTCTGTAACTGAAGTAGGTCTAGGCCAATTCTGAACAACCTCAATCTTCTTAGGATCCACCTTTATGCCTTCTGCTGATACAACATGCCCCAAAAAGGCAACTGAGTCTAACCAAAACTCACATTTTGAAAACTTGGCATATAACTGATTATTCTTCAAGGTGTGAAGCACACTTCGAAGATGCTGCTCATGTTCCTCTCGACTCTTGGAGTAAATCAAGATATCATCAATGAATACAACCACAAAAGAATCCAAATAAGGCTTGAACACCCGATTCATCAAATCCATAAATGCTGCTGGAGCATTTGTCAACCCAAATGACATCACTAGGAACTCGCAATTCCCATACCGAGTCTGAAAAGCTGTCTTAGGGACATCAGATGCCCTAATCTTCAACTGATGGTAACCAGATCTCAAATCAATCTTCGAAAATACCTTGTCACCCTGAAGCTGATCAAATAAGTCATCAATTCTTGGCAGCGGATATTTGTTTTTGATAGTGGCCTTGTTCAATTGTCGATAGTCTATACACATCCGCATCGAGCCATCTTTCTTCTTTACAAATAATACTGGTGCACCCCAGGGCAAGACACTGGATCTAATGAATCCCTGATCAAGCAAGTCTTGTAACTGCTCTTTCAATTCTTTCAACTCTAGCGGGGCCATACGGTATGGTGGAATAGAAATGGGCTAGGTGCCCGGAGCCAAATCAATACAGAAGTCAATATCTCTATCGGGTGGCATCCCCGGCAGATCTGCAGGAAATACTTCTGAAAATTCATGAACAACTGGTACTGAGTCCATAGAAGGGACATCCACACTGGGATCGCGAATATAAGCCAGATAGGCTAGACACCCTTTCTCTACCATATGTCGAGCTTTCATATAAGAAATAACCCTGCTGGCAGAATGGCCAGGAGTTCCTTTCCACTCTAACCGAGGTAACCCCGACATAGCTAGGGTCACTGTCTTGGCATGATAGTCCAATATAGCATGGTAAGGAGACAGCCAATCCATACCCAAGATGACCTCAAAATCTACCATATTAAGAAGTAGAAGATCCACACTAGTCTCAAGATTACCAATAGTAATCACACATGAACGATAGACATGATCTACTACAACTGAGTCTCCCACCGGTGTAGATACACACACAGAAGCACTCAGAGAATCACAAGGCACAACCAAATATGAAGCAAAATAGGAGGACACATAGGAATAAGTAGATCCTGGATCAAATAGAACTGAAGCATCTCTATGGCAAACTGGAATAATACCTGTGATGACAACATCAGATGACTCGGCCTTAGGCTTAGCTGGAAAAGCATAAAATCGGGGCTGGGCCCCACCACTCTGAACTGCATCTCTGGGACGGCCTCTAATTGGCTGGCCTCCACCTCTAGCGGTCTGACCTCCACCTCTAATGGTCTGACCTCCACCTCTAGCTACCTGACCCCTACCTCTAGCTAGCTGAGAAGGCGGTGAAGAAACCGGTGCCGGTATGATGGCACGAGAATCTTGCCGAGATCTGTTACTCGCCAATACTATAAGAAATTAATCTAATTAATGAAATCAAAGCTAAAGCAAGAAATTAGAAAATAGTCCCAAAAAGTCTCCCCGAGCCCACGTCTCGGAATTGGGTAAAAGTCATAAAATATGAATACCCATTCACTCATGAGTTTACTCATACCAAAAATACTCAAAACTGATACCAAAATCTCGATCAAAATCCCAAAATTCGGCCTAAGAACTCTTCTCAACTTTTCCCCAAATTTTCAACCCTAAATCCGAAATTAAATGGAGAAGACAACTATAGATTAATAGAATACAATCAAAAACGATTTAGGAATCATTATCCCAAAGCTTCCTCTAAAAATCCCTCGAAAAATCGCCAAATCCCGAGCTCTCAAGTCCAAAAATGAAGAATGAAATCAAACCCTCGCACTTAGCCCTTTTTCTGCCAGAGATCTCACTTCTGCGAGCCTTCAACCGCATCTGGGGTAGCGCACCCGCGCTCCAAAATTTCACTTCGATATCAAAAATTTCACTACCGGTCAAAATCTCCAAAACTTTGACTTTCGCCATTTCAAGCCTAAATGAGCTACAGACCTCCAAACCATAATCCAGACACGTACCTAAGTCCAAAATAACCTAACGAAGCTAACAAAACTGACGGAACTCCATTCCAGAGTTGTCTTCACATAATTCCGACTGCGCTCCAAATCTTATGGCTTAAGCTTCCGTTTAGGAATTAAGTGTCCCAAAATACTCCAAAAACTAAAACGAAACCTCCCGGCAAGTCACAATAGCAGAAAATAGATATGGGAGAAGTAGTTAATAGAGGAATGGGACTATAACTCTCGAAACGACCGGCCGGATCGTTACATGTACTCAAAAAGTAATGACAGAATTAGCAAGAATTTAATAGCAGACTGAGAATTTTTAATAATTCTGACACTTCAAGTTCAAATTACAATTGTGAAACAGAAAAGGAAATTGTTAAGCTACAAATCCTTAACCAAACGATTGAGAAGAGAAGGGAAGCAAAGAATGACGAAGGGAGCAGAGAAAGGAGAAGAGAAGAGACGAGAAGGGAGCGAAAAGAGATAGACAGAGAGAGAAGGAGAAGTGAGATCTTTAGCACTGATATACCACTGTTCATCGCTCGCTTGCTTCTATATATCAGTAAGTTCCGACATCGGTGAAATAAGAATTGCAAGTTATTGACCCAGGTGAAAACAAGCCCAACACGTGACCTCCTTTTGATAACTAATTCCCGATCATAACAATCCTTCCCGCTGAAATTGACCTTGTCCTCAAGGTCATTGTTGAACCATGATGACAAAAGTTCCTTGTGATCATAAACTCAAGAGATTTTGTTGAGACTTTTCTCTCATTTAGAGTGCTATGCAGATCATTGTTGAATGGTCTGAAATCGTAGTGAACTACTGGAATCAAGCCATGACAAGGATAATCAATTGCAACAGCCAAATTAATACCAAGCATATATTTCCTTCCAGAATAACTTCTTCTCTCAAGGTCAAGAACAACAGTAACATTGACAAAACCTTGTAAAATATTTGTACCACAACCTTGAATACTGATAGTTCCACTTGTGATGATCAGACATGCTACGTAGCTGGTGCTTGAACTTCCAACAGCTACAATAATTGTTATTGTCAATGGACACAAAGCAGTTTCAGCATTTACAAGTCCTCCCTTGAATTCTTCACCCGCAGGGAACATCTCTTCACAACCTTCGACAATTGCTGGTTGGTTTACAGCTTCAATTTTTTTTATGCAATCCAAGTGTTTTCAAGGAACCAGGTCCAGCCAATGCATCCTTAAATATGCCTTCATTTGAACAATCATTGAGTGGAAAATTCAAGAGTCGGAACTTGAACCCTTCAATGTATTCTACCCTCATTTTTCATGATTTCAAGAGAGTAACTATCATCAGGATATCCGATTCAAGGGCTACAAATTAAAGGAATACCTCCCAATATATCTTCTTATTTGGCCTCGTGCCTTCCCTGTTGTGCCTTTTCTCAAATTCATACATCTGTAACATCAAATATAGAAGTACCATATATTGCTCATAGAACATTAGCCCATTATCCACTGCCCAGGTCCTTAAGATTGCAATCAACAGTAAAATAGAAGTCACTACACCCTTAATTTTTCCCCCTCCGAACAAAAAAATGCTAAGAAACTATCCTGCAATTCACCAAGAATAGATTTTGTATTTTTCCAGTAGACATCAAACAATCCATTAAGCCGCCTCATAGTCCACTGGTTCGCACACTTAGCAATATTAGCAAGCCGTATTTTAGTGTAATTCAAAGAATACAAATATAAAGGAAACGAGGCACAAGCTGCAATTTTGGCTCCATCGAGTAACTCCTTCAATTCATTTAGCCAATCAAACACTATACTTGTATCCCAAATTAGTAACCATGATTGAGATCTAGCACTCAGTGACGAGGGGAAATTAGACTCAATAAACTGCATAAGGCTAATACAAAACACATCAAATGTAGTACCTCCAGGATCAAACATTATAATAGTTTCATCATTATGATCTTCAGACACGTAAGAGGAGTCCGCAAACAAACACGAAATAGGCCCGACATCTAGTTCGGGCAATTCATCAAACATGACTCCAGTGATTATGCACATAAAATTCTTAACACATTGTCCTACCATGTAGCGCTCACACAAGAGAGATTCGAGATCAAGACTAAGAGGAACTTGCTGACTTACCTCAATTTCGGTATATTTGGTTGGCTCTAACTTCCCGACGATTTCAGGTGGAGGTATAAAAATTTTGTTCCTTACCTCAATTTGCTTGAGGCTTAAACATTTTCCAACAGAGGCATCTTCAAGCTTCATGGGTTCCACCATAGGTTCGTTAGACGCATCAATTGATCTTAAGATACAGTCACTTGATGGAACCTCTTGATCAACAGATTCTCCAACTTCTATTTCCTATCTTGCACTTTCTTGATCTTCCTTGAGGACATGATAACCAGTTCCCTTATCTTCCGGACTGATTCCAAGCATCTCCAAGATTTTGTCCAGTTTTTGATTTAATCCATCCAATCCCTTCCCCAATTTATCAAAGTTTGCCCCATTCGAACCCCAGCCAACTGAATTATCTTTGCAAAATCCTCAAATACGGTTTCTTCTGCCATGGCTGCCAACTCCGAAAGGTGCCAAGATTAGGCTCTAATACCAATTGTAAAGTAAAGGCAGAAATAGCAAGAATTTAATAGCAGACTGAGAATTTTTATTAATTCTGACACTTCAAGTTCAAATTACAATTGCGAAACAGAAAAGGAAATTGTTAAGCTACAAATCCTTAACCAAACGATTGAGAAGAGAAGGGAAGAAAAGAATGACAAAGGGAGTAGAGAAAGGAGAAGAGAAGAGACGACAAGTGTCTTTGTTAGGGTCTTTGTTTCGTAGTTGAATTTTCGAAAGAGTTGAAAAGGCAGTTTATGTTGAAAATAAGGGAATTTTGAGTTTGGGATTTGTAGGTTTGGTTTTTGTGTTGAGAAATGGGGTTATAAGTATTCTATGCCTTCAAAGGTATTGAAAAGGCGACATTCATGATTTGAAATTTATGCCAATAACCTCAAATTAATACTAAAATAATAATTGGGATCACAATTAAATAATTATATGTATTTAATGGATTTAGGATTTGGACATAAGTTATTAGATTTAGGTGAACCGTAACTGACCCTCTAGATCCGCCCCTGATCTTGAGGCTAAGAGATATGAAGTTAATTGAAGAATAGGGGAACTTTAGTTAAAATTGCTGAAGGGATGGGAAGTGTGTTAAAATATAAGGGAATCTTTTGAGTTTGGGATTTGTGATTTTGGTTATTATGTAGGGAAATTGGGGTCATAAGTATTCTATTTTGAAAAAATTGAAAAGGGCGGAGAGAAGTGAAGTGAAATGAAAAACAGAGGAGCTTTAGTTGGAGAAAGGGCGAAGGCATTATCAAGTAAGCCTGTTATAAGTGGTCGTTCTCTTGCTACCGGAAGCTTGATAGCGATAATATACAGTTCTACCCCTAATTGGATTGCGCCTTTGAGGTTTTGAAAGGCATGAAAATCTGAGTCTAGGTCCGAAAAAGCTAAGTTGCTCGGACACGGATGCAGGTGTCCAGTACGGGTGCGGATCTATAGGTCGGATCTTTCGAGATGTAAATTCTAAGATTCGGGAATACTTATTCTAGTACTGATACAAGTGCAGGGATCTGGCTAAAAATAATTCAAAAATTTAAAAATTTAAAAATATCTCTAAACTATGATAATTTTGTGGAATAATTACGTATAACTTGTAAAGTGTGAATTTCGTTTTTATTCTCAAGTCATAGATAAGTAAATGATTGATTTCCTAAATAAGGTATACAATTTTTTTCAAATTTTTCCTAGTTTTGGTTCTGATTTCAGGAATCAAATTATATCTCGTCTCGAATTTTTCCGTTCGTCGTGATCAAAGTACCCAAAATTGTTTGACCAGTTCCAGTACGGATCTCATACCCACACCCATATTAGTCGTGTCGACACGGGTGCATCACCTTAACTGCCGTGTCGGAGCAACTTAGCGAAAAAGCTGGATCCTCACCGTTAGTTACAGGCGGTATGTTAGCGTTGGATATCCCCGCCTCTGAAGATTTGTAACTTTGATTGTTATGCTTTTGGTTCTGGCGTGTTGAACTCGAAAGATAAGAGCTTTTGAATTAATTTTTTGTGATTACCGATGAGAATTGCTTTGGAATTATGATTCCCATGGTGTACATCAATTTATGCGTAGCTGGAGTTTTTTTCCCGAGAATGGTAACAATATGTGTAACTGGAGTTAAGTGTCTGCATTTCTATGTTGGCTGACATAATGATGCTGAAACAACTAATTAACAGTTGACTGTCATATACTTATTAGGAAAAAGCCTTAGTTGATTTTATTTATGTTTATGTATGGATGTGTGATCCAATTCTATAAACCTCTTTATATCTAAAATTTGCATATTGGGCAAGATGGAAATGATAAATCCCATTTGACAAGGGAGGAGATCCACCTCTATTGCTAAGTGGGATATAATGAATTCCAGCCATGGTTGAGATTGGAAGTTCTTAGATAAAAAGTGAATTTGACATGTGCTCCTGATAACAGCACACAATTAGTGCTAGTAAAAGGGAAAATACTACCTTATCTTTTTCATCTATACTTTTTTGAGGTTGAGTATTGCCTAATACAAATCTATTAAAGGTTATTGTTTGTTTCTGGAGATACTTTTATGGAAAAGGGTTATCAAGAATTACCTTTTCTTATGGGTGGGGTTTAGTTAGAAATATCTGGTTCTTATTTGTGATTGATTCTGGATTTGGATAGTTAATTAGTTCCATATAGTGTGGATAACCATAGTTAATTTACTGATATTTTGTTCCCGTATATTCACTGGATAGTTGCAGATAAGATACTGATATGTTGCTTATGCTTACTGGAACCGCCACTAGAACCTTCTTTTTGAAGTTTATTGACAAAAGATAATTGTACAGCTCATCGAGTTTAAATCATCTGAATGAGAATTCTCCGAACTATTCTATTTATGCAAATCTTATCAGTTTCACTTGTCCTCTGTGCACGAGTTATTGAAGGTTGGAGCTGTAAAATTGTGTAGCATTGAGTTCTCTGAGTATGGGTCACACTCAGCGCTGTTGGTGATTTTGAAGCTTGCTTCATGGCAATAGGCGTCCATAAGCATAGTAAATGTGGTGTTATTGTTCTGCGTCTCATTATCTAATTGCACATTGTTAAATTTGCATATACTTGATTCTCAGTCACCATAGTCACAGTAGTTTCTTTACTGTGTTGTATACAGTTCTGATGCCCTTCTTTTTGTTTCCTTATTTTATTCTTAGGCTGGTGACACACTGATACAACTGTATCACAATTTCATCACTGATTTTGAGAAAAAGATCAATCTTCTGAAGCTTGCTCATTTTGCAGTAATTGTTTCTCGGCAATACTCAGAGAAAGAAGCTGCAATAGGTTACCTGGAAGGAGTAGTTGAGAAACTTCTAAATACTAAAGAGATGAGCATAGAAGAGCCGATACTGTATATTAAGTTGCAGATAGCCCTATTTAAGCTTGAGCAGGGGGATCAAAAAGAGTGCAACAAGCTTTTAGAACTGGGGAAGATTACACTTGACTGCATGACTGATATTGACCCCTCTGTTTATGCCAGCTTATATTGGGTTTCATCTCAGTATCATAAAGCTCGGCAAGAGTTTGTAGAGTTCTATAAAAATGCTCTCCTGTGTCTTGCATACACTTCAGTGGACTCTCTTTCGGAGTCATTCAAGCTGGTATGTTGCCATTTCATGTTTTGTATTTTATCCAATGAACTATCTAAGAATTTCTTGGCTATATCTAGCTGATCTCTGACCTCTATACATTGGTCTATTGCCCTAGCACTCTTGGTATCACATCCATTTGCACTAAAGTCCAAACATTGAATAAGTCTAAATTGTGTTGTACTGTTGGCATCATGGAGAAGTTGATAAGAGATGTTGCTAGTAAATGCACCGAAGGCCGTGGCCTAGTGGTTAATGAAGTGATTAGAGAACCATGAGGTCTCAGGTTCAGATCTCAGTGGGTAAAACAAAAAACACTATGTGACTTCTCATCTGCCTAAGTCTTTGTGGGCAGAGTTACCCGGTACCTGTGCCGGTAGGAGGGGCAGGTACCCGAGGAATAGTCGATGTGAATACAAGCTGGATCGGACACCACCGTCAAAAAAGAAAATGTTGGTAGTAAATGTCCATGCTATAAAATCTACAGTACTCTTTTAATATCTTTATGCTCCTTGCATTTTATACTACTTGGTATCCAAGAGAATTGAATCTTGGCATAACCTCTACATAAGCTGTTGAGCATCTGGAAAACCATACCAGGCAGCATTTGGTGGGTCATTTCGCAAGAAAGGAATCTTAGATGTTTTGAAGGAAAAGGAGAGAACACAAGCAAGCTGAAGTTCAATGGCTTATCTCTCTTTGCCTTTCAGTGCAACACGCAAAATGTATATGATGTAGATAGTTTCTTAGATTTTCTAAGTTCTCTCTCAGACCAGAGCAGGTAGGAACCGAGTTTTGGGGAGGTGCTGGGGTACGGAAATTCAATTACTTGTAAGGATCCTGATGTAACTACTGCACAATCTATTTGCTTTTGTTTTATGAAATGCGTGCTTATCCAAAAAATGAAGTTGTTGAGCATTTTTTTAAAATTTGTGTGCATTTTGTTGTCTTAAATTATCTAGTATAGCAGATACTAGTTTGAATAGAGCTAAATGGATTCGGGGGATTTATTTAACTGACCCCACCTAGTTTGTACTTGAGGCGTAGTTAATTGAAAAATTGAATGTGTTCATATTGATGTGTGCCACAGAGATTACGTACCCATTGTTGGGCAAAGCTAATGATCCCATACACTGAAATGGATCACATATTTCTTACTATAGGGGAAACACTTCATAGTTTGAGGGAAATTGTTGAAGGTCCTTGTTATGAATTTATGATAAGTAATTGTGATGGATCTTAAGTTTCTAAAATATTGTCAGTCATTCCTTTAGTGCTTTACTTGAATCTTTTCTATAATTTGATTCTAATATCTGCAACACACTTTAATCTGTCACTTGGGCAGTTGCTAAGCATTAAGATGCTGAGAAAGAACATGGAGTGTTGTTTAGGGCTTTTGAGGCCTTTTTTTTTCAAGCATTAAGATGCTGAAAATGCATCTGAAATTGTTGAGTGTCAATATATTTGATTTTCTATTCTACATAATTGTTTCTTCTATCTTTGTTTAGGATTTGGCATTTGATTTGTCTTTGTCAGCACTACTGGGAGACAACGTATACAACTTCAGAGAACTGCTTGCTCCCCCAATTGTAAGTTCTATTTTGTTTTATAGGGATAAATCAAAAAAATTTATTTTTTTGATAAGGTAGGGATAAATCAAAATCTTGTATTGAATCTCACAAAAGCTGGTGTTATACATAGAAGTATTACATAAATTCCATGAAATGCATCCAACTATTTACAATGATTTGGTCTTGATTTTGTTACAGATAAAGAGTTTGATAGGGTCTAAGGTTAAATGGCTATATTGTTGGATTTTGCATCTGATACTGCTGTTGTTTTCTAGAATAATTAGTTGTTTAGTTTTAGGAGGAGTCTGCTAGAAGATTCAGAATTTTAATTATAGTAAGAGTTCAGTAATTTAGTTGTAGGAGGAGTCTACTACTTTATTTATTTGGCTATTTAAAGCTCTATGATTAATAAAATTTTAGAGACAGTTTTTCAATCATATTTTCAACATTCTTGCTGCTTGCATATTTTTGTCTAAAATCCATAACAGTGGTATCAGAGCCTCCATTGATCTTGACGGATCTCTGAATTCGCTGAAAAATAACCAATTTCAACCACTTTTAAACCATATGCATTTTTACCCATACCGATTTTTAACCAAATTTTTAACAATGTTAAGCAACGGTCTCTCTTTGAATACCCCCACAAACCTTCACTGGTGAAAACTATCAAATTTGGTCAGTGAAGATGAAATCTTATCTTGAATCTTATGATCTATGGGAAGTTGTAATGGAAGACAAACTTATACAACCACTTCCTGCAAATCCTACCCTTGCCCAAATCAAAGCTCATTCAGATGAGAAAACGAAAAAATACAAAGCCAAAACTATAATTCAAAATTCAGTTGCAGATTCAATCTTCTCTAAAATCATTGCATGTGAGACAGCTGTTTACCCGAAAAATCGGATAACGTTAAATTTAGATATGGTTCTAAGGGTATGCAAATTCCTTTGACACAAAAATGACAATACAGGTATTTTTGCTATAAAATGGGAATGATGAACAAGAAGACTGAATGAGTTAAAAAAACAAGCACAATGAAATCTCAATGTATCTTCCAAAGAGGTCCTGTCTATTGCAGTCTATCTCCCTTTTTATATTAGAGGGTCACTGCTTTATCTATAACAACATGATAAAATAATACATATAGTGGAGAACCCATGATGGTTTGTCTCTTCCTTGATTCTCGCAAAGATTCTCTCCCTCGGTGCGGTTGTAACGGCTCTTGTCTGCGAGCTTAGCACTGGCTCGAGCTCGTTGTTAGATCGAACCCCCAGTCTTGGTTCGAGCTCGATTCTGCCTTGGGGCATCGATATTCGGGGCCTGTGTCGATCGGTATTGCCCCGTAGTCCGATTCGGACACGGGCTCGATAATGATATCGAGTTTTGCCTTTGATTGGTCTTATAACTCGAAGCTCGACGCCCCTACTTCGAAATTCGTCCGACCTTGTTATGTGGATACCCTTCGATTGAAACGTCATTGTCTCGACCGATCTTTATGACTGAGAATCGATTTTGACCGTACACAACAGCAAAAGAAGCTTGGGAAACACTCAAACAGGAGTATCAAGGAAGTGAACGAGGCAGACAAAATCAGATTTTAAATTTGAAAAGAGATTTTGAATCTCTTAGAATACAAGATGATGAGACCATCGCTAAGCATTCTCACCGAATTTCTTTAATTGTCAATAAAATCAGGTTACTTGGCGAGGATTTCAACGATGACAGGATAGTTGAAAAAATTCTTGTGACAATTCTCGAGAGATTTGAATCTAAAATTTCCTCTCTAGAAGAGTCAAAAGATCTCTCTACCATCTCTGTTGCAGAATTAATAAGTGCTCTTCAAGCACAAGGGCAAAGAAGAGCCTTCAGACAAGACAAAGTTACTGAAGGTATTTTTTATGCGAAACACCAAAAAGAAAAAGTCGATTATCCTCATTGCAAATATTGCAAAAAGAAAACACACTTAGAAAAATTTTGTTGACGGAGACCTGATGCATTATGTGGAAATTACAAACAAAAAGGTCATGTTACAAAAGTGTGCAAGTTCAAAGATGCTCATGCACAAGCACTAATAGCAGAAGAAGGAATTGAGGATGACTTTCTTTAGACTGCAGCAACAGAGTGTTGGATTTTGCATCTGTTACTGCTACTGTTTTCTAGAATAATTAGTTGTTTAGTTTTAGGAAGAGTCTGCTAGAAGATTCAGAATTTTAATTATAGTAAGAGTTTAGTAATTTAGTTGTAGTAGGAGTCTACTACTTTATGTATTTGGCTATTTAAAGTCCTATGATTAATAAAATTTAGAGATAGTTCAACCTTCTTGTTGCTTGCATATTTTTTCTAAAATCCATAACATATATTATATCATTGAAGCATTTAACACTAGTGATTTAGTTCCCTATCAAGAATTGTGCTGCATCCATCAAACTGCTTTAAGTGCTCAACCAGCATTAGTGCAGAATGAGAAAATGCTTCTGGAGAAGATCAACATTCTCTGCTTGATGGAGATCATCTTCAGGTATTATGGTAATTTTGCACAGGGTGATACTTCCATTGTTTATTTCTGTTGTATTTGCATGCAGTCGCCCGGCAGAGGATAGAACTATTCCATTGAGTGCCCTTGCAGAGCGCACTAAGCTTAGCGTGGAAAATGTAGAGTATCTCCTAATGAAGAGCCTCTCTGTAAGTGAATTCTTGTTTGTTTAATTAAGATCTAATCTCTCCTCTGTATGCTAACCAACTTCCATGCACCAAGACATGCATAAGAAACGTAATATTTTCTTTCACATTCTTGGATTTGTGAGGTAAAGGTTATTGGATTGTTCTGGCATGTCCTATAGAAACGTAATATTTTCTTTCACATTCTTTTATAATGTAAGTTAGCTGCGAGAAATCCTTTTGAATGAAGGAATCATAGTAGCTATAATCAGCTTAATAGCTATGCTTATCCAGTCATCGAAGTAGGTTAGCTCCTTTTATACTTGAGAAAGATAACCTCTCAATTTACCTCTTTCGAAATGATCACGTTACTGTCTTAATTCTTAAGCTGTTGCAACAGTCAAATTTTTTGTTGTTCAGTTTATATATCCAAATAGTCATGTGGATGTGATTCTCAGTTATTATATTATGTCGCGACCATAAGCTCAGGGCAGTATGAAGGTTGCAACCGAGTGGTGCTTCTGCATGATGATCACATCAACCATGTTATTTGATGTGTTTGTGTGTGTATTTTGAAGGGCATGGGGGTTATGGCCCTACCACTTATTCAGAGAAAGGAAAGAAGTTTGTAGATGTCTTCTTGTGCATTTTTAGTTCCTTCCTTCTCATTATGTTTCCCTCTATTTTATCTTTGCATAACTGAATTATAATTTTTCTGTTGTCCAGACACTCTTCTGAATGTGGACTTTTCCTGATGTTCTGCAAATTTCCTTTTTTTTTATATTGATTGTTACATGTCGCCCTTGAGGTTTATGAACAACTTTTCTCTGATTTGACTTTTTTTTTTAATTGTAGGTGCATCTGATTGAGGGAATAATGGATCAAGTGGAAGGGACTGTTCATGTATGTAACGACCCCACTAGTCGTTTTGAGCATTTGCACTTCGCTCGGTAGTTTGAGGGTACGAGTATCTCCGCATGATATATTATGACTTGTGTGAATCGTCAGTTTTGGTTTTCAAGTTATTCGGAATCGATTTGGAAGAATGAACTTCAAAATTGAAGCTTTAAGTTGGAAGAGTTGACCAAATTTGATATTTTAGCATTTGACCTAGCATTGGAGTTTCGATGATTCCGTTAGGTCCGGATGGTGATTTTGGACTCGACGTATGCCCGGACTTGTATTTGGATATTTCTAGAAGGATTCGACACTAAGTGACGAAAGTTGAAATTTGAAAGTTTGAAAAGTTCATAAGTTTGACTGGAAGTTGACTTTGAGGATATCGGATTCAGATTGTAGTTCCGGTAATTGGAATAGTTTCGATATGTCATATGGAACTTGCCTGCAAAATTTGATTGGAGTTGATTTGATATGTTTCTAGCACTAGGTTGCGATTCTAGAAGTTCTTGAAGTTTATTATGATCTTCATGTATTTTGGCGTCCGATTCGTACTTTTAAAGGTTATTTTGATGTTTTGATCGCGCGAGCGAGTTCGTGTTGTGTTTTTGGACTAGTGTGGGTGGTTGATTTGGAGCCTCGGGGCTCGGGTGAGTTTCAGATTGGTTTCGGAATAATTTTTTATAATTTTTGAGTGCTCGTACTAGGCTCATCGCATTTGCGATGTTTTTGTCGCAAATGCGACTATCGCAATTGCGAAGTGTCCCTCGCATTTGCAAACTTGGGATGCTGAGGAAGACTTCATGCGACTATCACAATTGCGAAGTGGCCCTCGCACTTGCAAACTTGGGCTGCTGAGGAAGACTTCACATTTGCGAAGATATTACTCGCATTTGCGAGTGTGGGCTGTTTGCTTTTGCGAAGACTTCTACCGCTTTTGCGAAGGTAGCTGTCTTCGCATTTGCGTTATTTTGATCACAAATGCGACTTTAGCAGGACTCCGCCTGATTCGCTTTTGCGATGAGTTGTCCGCTTTTGCGGAGTTCGTATTTGCGAACCCTATGTCGCAAATACGATATCTGCAGCCTGCATATTGATGGGAATTCCGAGATTTAGCTTCATTTTGTTATATTTTGAACCCTAGTTTCGATGAGAGGCAATTTTGTGGAGGGATTGTCATACCAAACCACTGGGTAAGTACCTCTAATCAATTTTCAATTATATTTTATGATTATACATTAGATTTAACATCAAATTCATGAGAATCTAGGGAAAAAATTGGGAATTTTGTCAAAGTTTTGAAAAAAATAAAAATTTGGGATTTGAGAGTCGAACAAGACTCGAATTTGAAAACAAAACACGTATATGAACTTGTGGGGCTATGGGTAGTCAAGACCTACCCTTGGACCCGGGTTTTGACCGGGCGAACTCGGGGGTTGACTTTTGTTGACTTTTTAGAAATTGTATAAAGATCACAACTTTATTAATTAAAATTGTTCTCTCTTGCATTGTGTGATGTATTTAAGTCGTCTTTGGCTAGATTGAGCTGAGCGGGGGTGAATTTGTAAAGGAAAATTCTAAATTGAGTATTGAGTTAGCCGAATTGAGGTAAGTGTCTTGCCTAACTTTGTTGAGAAAATTTTTCCTACTATTTGATATTATTTGCTACATGCGAGGGTGATACATATATATGAAGTGACGAGCATATATGCATGTGCCAGGGTTAATCATGCTCGGGGGTAGATTATGCTATGAATTGTGCCTTGTAGAATTACGTGACCTTCTTGCTTCATGTCATACTTGACTCATAGATACTAAGAATATAGAATTAAATGTTAAAAACCAAAGATTTAGTTTATTATAACTTAATCAAAATTTGACGGAATTCTGAGAAAATACGGATGTGTCTAATTCGGTCATCATTAATACATTCATACGGTCGATATTCTTGAGATATTAGATTATATACTCGTGTTGTAGACCATTCTTGAGATTTGTTGAAATACTTGAATAATAAGGTTCTTGAGGGTTTATTGAACTATTGTTGGCTTGAAAGTTGTGAATGGGGTTCATTTGGAATATTCATTTAAACATTCTCCTTGACGTTATTTATGCTTCCTACCTTGTTTGACATTGATATACATATTATTGGTAAGGAATAGTGTAAAGCACGAAGAGTGTTGTCGTGTCATTATATATATGTTATTATGTGAGGTAGAGTGTAAAGCATGAAGGGTGATGCTGTGCCATATCATTTGAGAGTAAAAGCACGAAGGGTGATGTTGTACCATGTTATGAGAATGTAAAGCACGAAGGGTGATGCCGTACCATGTTATGTGAGTGTAAAGCACGAAGGGTGATGCCGTGCCATTTTATTTGAGAGTAAAACCACGAAGGGTGATGTTGTGCCATTTTATTTATATTATCATGCTTTTATATTATCACGAGTACATGGCACGATGGGTGTTTCCGTGCAGGCGAGGACGAGGGACATGCATTATGTCGTGATATCTTTTCCTCGTGTATACGTTCATGCCTTTACATTGAGCTATTATTATCTTACTTATGGTTCTTATGTGACTTGTAGTTATTGACTTGTCCTTGTCCCCTATCTCAATTGTTATTGCGCTGCCCATGTCTTCTACTTGCTTGACTTGCAAATATCATGCCTACTTCCCGATGTTATAATTACATCCATGTCGTATCTATTTTATTGCACCTTAGTACAAGTCTTCTACCATTTTAGTTATTCCTGCCTCTACTTGTTAACTCATAAGGATCATATGTTCCCTTCTTATTTGTTATATCTATATCTAGGTTTTCACCATGCTAGTTAGTTGAAGTTTATATTCCTTTTTTCCAATTGTTGTCATTACTCTTATGCCTTCCGCCTAGTCTATTACTGTTGCCCATATGTATGTCCTTATTCATTGTTGCAACTTGCGTATTTCCTACTTTGGCATTATTGTTATCGGCATTTCTGCCACCCGGTTGGTATTGTTATACGCATAATTGGTGAGAATGAGATAAATGCAAGAAGGGTGTTGCCGTGTAATTGACTTGATATCTGAGTACATTCCTCACGTTATGAAAGTTATGGAGTGACTATCATGGTTTATTGGTTTTCGCACTAAGGAAAAGATTGGTCGAGTTATTGGAAAGTGTTAAATTATGATCTCTTCTAGTATTCAGTTATTGCTTTGCATATTCATTACGTGTACTCTCTTCTGTTATATCGTAGTATAGTTTTATTGCTAGTTTTCTGTACAAGTTTTATCACTGAGTATCTTTTAACTAAAAAGCATCGTCACTGTGATGAACCAAAATATCATCTTTAAATTTAATAATTAATTATGTGATCTAAGCACTATTTACCATTACTTGACTTGCGTGTGCAGTCCGTATAAATTTTCCGGAAAGTTTTCAAGTGAAGAATGGATTAAAATGTGAATTAGATGTTTAAAACTCAACTGAGTTGACTTTCGTCAATATTTTGAGCAAACGGACTCGGATAAATGTTTTGACAGTTCTGGTAGGTCCATATCGTGAATTGGGACTTGGGCGTATACCCGAAATTAAATTACGAGGTCCCTAGCACGAGATATGGAATTTTGATGAAATTTTTTAAAGTTTAAGTTCAAATAGTGACCGGAAGTCAAATTTCGTGCAAACGACTCCGGAATAGAATTTTAATGATTCCAACAGCTCCGTATGTTGATTTTGGACTTAGGAGTGTGATCAGAATTTTATTTGGAAGTTCGTAGTAGAATTAGGCTTGAAATGCCAAAAGTTAAATTTTTGGGAAGTTTGACCGGGGGGTTGACTTTTTGATATCAGGGTCGGAATCCAGTTTTGAAAATTTTCACAACTCCGTTATGTCATTTATGACTTGGGTGCAAAATTTGAGGTCAATCTGACTTGATTTGATAGGTTCTAGTGTTGTTTGTGGAAATTAGAAATTTCAAAGTTCATTAGGCTTGAATTGGGGTGTAATTCATGGTTTTAGCGTTGTTTGAGATGATTTGAGGATTCGACTAAGTTCGTATGATATTTTAGGACTTGTTGGTATATTTGGTTGAGGTCCCGAGGGCCTCAGGTGAGTTTCGGATGGTTAACGGATCAAAAATTGAACCAGGACAGCTGCTGCAATTTCCTTCTGTTGGAAATTTGCTTCTGCCCAGAAATCGAGCCCAGATGTGAGCCCAGATCGAGCTCAGGGTCGAGGGCCACGATCGAAACCCAGATCGAGCTCAGGGTCGAGGGCCACGATCGAAGCCATGATCGAGCCCAAGGTCGAGGGCCACGATCGAAGCCCCGGTCGAAGTCATAATTGAGGGCCAGGATCGAGAACCAGGATCGATGGCCAGGACCGAGGACCGGGATCGAGGATCTCGATTGAAGGCCAAGATCGAGGCAGAACCGAAGATGTCTGGGCAGAATTATAAAAACAGGGGCTTCGTCCCATTCGCCATTTTTAACAACTTGGAGCTTGAGCGGATGCGATTTTTGATATATCTTCAAGGAAAAACATTGGGGTAAGTGTTCTTAACTCAATTTTGGTTAGATTACTCGAATCCATCACTGTTTTTAACATTTAATTGGTGATTTAAGTTGGAAAAATTTGAAAACCCTCTTGGATAGATTTGTGGATTTGGGGGTCGAATCGTTATTGGAATTTAGTCATTTTGGTATGGTTAGACTCGTGGTTGAATGCGCGTTCATATTTCATAACTTTAGCCGGATTCCGAGATGTGGGCCCTACAGGCAAATTTTTAGTTAATTTTGGATTTTATTGAAAAAGATGTAATATTTTCTTATGAAATTGATTTCTATAATTTTTCTTGACTGTATCGAATTAATTATGTCTAGATACGAGTCGATCGGAGTCGGAAAATCGAGGAAAAGGCATAATACTAAGTCGAGGTAAGTGACTTGTCTAATCTTGTGTGGAAAATATTTTCCCTAGGATTGATATTAATGTGATTTTTGAATTGTGTTGAAAGTCGTGTACACGAGGTGACGAGTGTGTACACGGGCTAAATTTGAAGAATTATATTTTTAAATTGTGTAAATCATTGTTGTGCATTTATTAAAATATTCTATGTTGTTATATTCTTCATCATTGATAAAATGTTTATATTTTAAATTTGTTTGATCTTCTCGTGCTAATTGTTTTATCTGTTTAGTTGGAACTTGGTTTCTTTTATTCTGTGCATTATTTGATGGTTGATTTTCTCTAAATTAAACATTATTAATTTGAAGTATTCGGCATTTTTAAACTTGATATTGAAGCAACGTGTTAAAGATTTTAAAATATTATTTTCCTGAATTATTTACTCCTGAATATTTTTGTAAGATTTCCGTACTGATTGTGATGGAGCAGTGAGCTCTTTATTGTGGAAAAAGTTTGTTGTTGAATTATTTTGGCAAGTTAAATTATTTGAGCACTTGAGGTGCAAATTGTGATATATTGTGATATTGATACGCATGCGGTGGTATAAGGTCTGGGTGTTGAAACGCATGCGGTGAGATAAGGGTGGCTTGATATGCGTGGCTAGTAGGGGTAACTACTAGAAGTCATGCGGTGTAATAAGGGTGGCTAAAACGCGGGATGCTATTTCGATTTTTTTTTCTTTAAATAAATTGTGAAGGCTCCCGCGGTGGTATAAGGGAATGAGATATTGTAAATTTGTTTATGATTTGGGACTACGAGGCGGTACCTCGGGAGTGCCCTTGTTGATATTGATTTATAGCCATAGTTGCTTTCGATTAATTGTTGTGATTTTCATAAAGTTGAAGAAAATTCTGTTTTGATTCCACGAGATATTATTTGCAATTATTTGGTGTCATTAAATGTGACATACTATTTGATTCACTTCCAATGTCATTTTATTTTACTACATTGATAAACATTTTACCATGCCATTATTATATTCCAGTAGGGCCTCACCTGAACTTGTCACTACTCTACCGAGGTTAGGCTTGGCACTTACTGGGTACCGCTGTGGCGTACTCATACTACGCTTCTGCACATCTTTTTGTACAGATCCAGGTATATTTTACCAGCCTAGACGTCAGTGAGTTACCTGCGCACAGAGACTTCGAGGTATATCTGCCAGCGTCCGCAGACTCCAGAGTCTTCTTCTATCATTTTATGTTGCTTACTTATATTTTATTTAGACCTTGACTTATAGAGACATTGAGAATAAATTCTTAGAAGCTTGTGACTTATTTCTACCGGGTTTTGAGAGTTGTAATCATTTGAATTGTAGATTATTTATTTTCAGATATTTATTATTATTCCGCATTGATAGGCGTACCTAGTCTTAGAGACTAGGTTCCATCACGACACCCTACGGAGGAAAAATTTGGGGTCGTGACAAGTTGGTATCAGAGAACTAGGTTCATAGGTGTTATGAGTCACAAGCAGGTTTAGTAGAGTCTTGCGGATCGGTACGGAGATGTTTGTACTTATCTTCGAGAGGCTATGGAACCGTTAGAAAATATTCACTTCTTTGATTCCTTATCGTGCGTATTTGTTGACTTCAAAATTTTAAACAATTGTCTTTCTATTTTTCTTCCAGATGGTGAGGACACGCACAACTAGATATGATGATCAGACACACGCGCCCCCTGTTGGAGCCGCAAGAGGCCGGGGTTGGGGCAGAGGCCGAGCCAGAGGCCGAGGAAGACCACGTGGTGCAGCCAGAGAACCTGCACGAACTGCTACCCCAGAGCCACCAGTAGCTCCAGTTGGAGAGAAGGCACCTGAGACGCCTGTTACTACTCCTGCACTTGAGGAGACTCTTGCCCAGGTTTTGAACATGTTTGGCACTTTAGCTCAGGCAGGATTAATTCCACTTGCTCCTGCCACATCTCAGGCTGGGGGAAGAGCGCAGACTCCCGCCGCCCGTACTCCAGAGCCACGTGCCCAAGTTGACCATGCCCCAGAGGTTATACCAGTACAACCAGTTGTACCAGTTCAGCATGATATTAGGACAGCAGTTTCAGAGGGGGAGCAGCTCAGGCTCGAGAGGTATAAGAAGTACCACCTTCCCACTTTCAGCAGTCTAACTTCAGAGGATGCTCAGGGTTTTCTGAAGGAATGTCACCGTATCCTTCGTACTATGGGTATTGTGGATTCCAGTGGGGTTTCTTTCACTGCATTCCAGTTTAGAGGAGCAGCCTACCAGTGGTGGCGGGCATATGAGTTGGATAGTCCTGCTGAGGCATCTTCACTCACTTGGACTCAATTTTCGGATATGTTTTTAAGGGAGTATGTTCCTCAGAGTCTTAGGGATGCATGGCGCACAGAGTTTGAGCAGTTGCGCCAGGGTTCTATGACTGTGTCAGAGTATGCGGTCCGATTCAGTGATTGGGCTAGGCATGCACCAACCTTAGTTGCTACTGTTCGAGAACGAGTTCACAGATTTATTGAGGGTCTTCACCCTAGTATCAGATACAGTATGGCCCGAGAGCTAGAGATGGACATCACATACCAACAGGTGGTGTCAATTGCTAGAATATTGGAAGGTATGCGGACTCGAGAAAGGGAAGAGAGGGAAGCTAAGAGACCCCGAGGTTCTGGAACCTATAATAATTCTCGTTCCCCAGTCGCAGCCCGTCATGGTAGAGATTATGTGAGTCATCCTATTCATTCAGCACTTCCAGCTTCCAGTGGTATTCCGACTACTCCCAGACCTCAAGTTCCATATTATGCACCACCAGTGTCTTCTGTACCTCCTGTACGGGGTGCTTTCAGCGGACAGTCTAGTCGATCAGGCCCGAGCCAGTCCCAACAGCCACATCCTCCGAGGGCTTGTTTTGAATGTGGTGAATCGTCATATTATGAGAGATTGCCCCATATTTAGGAGGGGTGCACCTCCACAAATTTCTCAGGCCCCACCTATTCCTCAGGGTCCTCAGGCTTCTCAGGCCATGATTACTGCACCAGTTGCCACTCCACCTGCACAGCCAGCTAGAGGTGGAGGTCGGACAGGTAGAGGTCTCCCTAGAGGGGGAGGCCAGGCCAGATATTATGCCTTTCCTGCTAGGACAAATGCCGTTGCATCCGATTCTGTTATCACAGGTATTATTCCGGTCTGTCATAGAGATGCATCAGTTTTATTTGATCCAGGCTCCACTTATTCTTATGTGTCACCTTATTTTGCCCCGTATTTGGGCGTATCACGTGATTACTTGAGTTCTTTTGTTTATGTATCTACACCCGTGAGTAAATCCATTATTGTGGACCTTGTGTATCGGTTTTGTTTAATTGTTATCAGTGGTTTTGAGACCAGAGCTGATTTATTATTGCTCAGTATGGTGGATTTCAATATTATTTTAGGCATGGACTGGTTGTTTCCCTATCACGCTATTCTTGATTGTTACGCCAAGACGGTGACATTGGCTATGCTGGGTCTACGGCAGCTAGAGTGGAGAGGTACCTCGGATCATGTTCCTAGCAGGGTTGTTTCATTTCTTAAAGCTCAACGAATGGTTGAGAAGGGTTGTGTTACGTATCTGGCCTATGTGAGAGATGTTAGTATTGATACTCCTAATGTAGAGTCAGTTCTTGTAGTAAGGGATTTTCCTGATGTATTTCCAGCAGATCTTCTGGGTATGCCACCCGATAGGGATATTGATTTTGGTATTGATTTATTACCGGGTACTCAGCCCATTTCTATTCCACCATACCATATGGCCCCAGCAGAGTTAAAAGAATTAAAAGAACGGTTACAGGAATTTCTTGATAAGGGTTTCATTCGGCCTAGTGTATTGTCGTGGGGTGCTCCTGTCTTATTTGTAAAGATGAAGGATAGTTCTATGCGGATGTGTATTGATTATCGCGAGTTGAACAAGGTTACAGTGAAGAACATGTATCCATTGCCACGTATTGATGACTTATTTGATCAGCTTCAGGGTGCCAGGGTATTCTCTAAAATTGACTTGCGTTCAGGCTATCATCAGTTGAAGATTCGGGAGCCAGATATTCCGAAGACTGCTTTCAGGACTCGGTACGGTCATTACGAGTTCCTTGTGATGTCTTTTGGGCTGACCAATGCCCCAGCAGCATTTATGCACTTAATGAATATTGTATTTCAACCATATCTTGATTCCTTCGTCATTGTGTTTATTGACGACATTCTGGTGTATTCCCAGAGTCGGAAAGATCATGAACGACACCTGAGGACTGTGCTTCAGATTTTGAGAGAAAGGAAGTTATATGCAAAATTTTCAAAGTGTGAATTCTGGCTTGATTCAGTGGGATTTTTGGGTCATATAGTTTTGTGTGAGGGGATCAAGGTAGATCCAAAGAAGATTGAAGCAGTGTAGAGTTTGTCCAGACCGTCCTCAGTTACGAAAATACGGAGTTTCCTTGGTTTGGCTGGGTATTATCGCCGATTTGTAAAGGGTTTCTCTTATATTGTTGCATCTATGACCAAATTGACCCAGAAGGGTGCTCCGTTCAGGTGGACCGAGGAATGTGAGGAGAGCTTCCAAAAGCTCAAGACAGCTTTGACTACAGCCCTAGTATTGGTATTTATTAGAGGTAGAGGATCTTATACTGTGTATTGTGACGCGTCGCGTATTGGTCTCGGCGCAGTGTTGATGCAAGACGGTAGGGTGATTGCCTACGCGTCCAGATAGTTAAAGGTGCATGAGAAGAATTATCCTGTACATGACCTGGAGTTAGCAGCTATTGTTCATGCCTTAAAATTTTGGTGGCATTATTTGTACGGTGTCCATTGTGAAATATACACCAATCACCTGAGTCTACAATATCTGTTTAAACAGAAGGATCTTAATTTGTGGCAGCGGAGATGGTTGGAGTTGCTTAAGCATTATGATATCACCATTCTCTATCATCCGGGAAAGGCCAATGTGGTGGCCGATGCCTTGAGTCGTAAGGCAGAGAGTTTGGGCAGCTTAGCATATTTACCGGTAGCAGAGAAGCCTTTAGCCACGGATGTTCAGGCCTTGGCCAACCAGTTTGTTAAATTGGATGTTTCCGAGCCGAGTCGGATTTTGGCTTGCATGGTTTCTCAGTCTTCACTTTATGGTCGTATCAGGGAACGTCAGTATGATGACCCCCATCTGCTTGTCCTTAAGAATACAGTTCAACACGGTGATGCCAAGGAAGTCACTATTGGAGATGACGATGTATTACGGATGCGGGGCAGGTTCTGTGTGCCTAATGTGGATGGCTTGCATGAGTTGATTCTCCAGAAGGCTCACAGTTCGCGGTACTCCATTCATCCGGGTGCTGCTAAGATGTATTAGGACTTGAGACAGCACTATTGGTGGAGGCAGATGAAGAAAGATATAGTGGGGTATGTATCTCGGTGTCTAAATTGTCAACAGGTGAAATATGAGCATCAGCGACCGGGTGGATTACTTCAGAAGTTAGAGATTCCAGAATGGAAATGGGAGCGGATCACTATGGATTTCGTTGTTGGGATCCCACGGACTCAGCGAAAGTTTGATGCAGTTTGGGTGATTGTGGATAGGCTGACCAAATCAGCTCATTTCATTCCTGTGATTACTACTTACTCTTCAGAGCAGCTGGCTCAGGTATATATTCGCGAAATTGTCAGACTTCACGGTGTACCAGTATCTATCATCTCTGACCGGGGTATACAGTTTACCTCACGGTTTTGGAGGGTAGTACAACGTGAGTTGGGTACTCGGGTAGAGTTGAGTACAACATTTCACCCTCAGACGGATGGGCAGTCCGAATGCACTATTCAGATACTGGAGGATATGCTTCGTGCGTGTGTGATAGATTTTGGGGGTGCTTGGGATCAATTCTTACCACTTGCGGAGTTTGCTTACAACAACAGTTACCAGTCAAGCATTCAGATGGCTCCAGTGGGTTGGTTCGAACCAGGCGAGGCTAGACTTTTGGGTATAGACTTGGTTCAGGATGCCTTGGAAAAGGTTAAGTTGATTCAGAATCGACTTCGTACAGCCCAATCTAGACAGAAGAGTTATGCGGATCGGAAGGTTTGTGATGTTGCATTCATGGTTGGTGAGCGGGTATTGCTTCGGGTTTCGCCTATGAAGGGTGTGATGAGGTTCGGGAAGAAGGGCAAGTTGAGCCCTAGGTATATTAGGCCTTTTGAGATTCCTGAGAGAGTTGGAGAGGTGGCTTACAGACTTGCACTACCACCTAGTCTTTCTGCGGTTCATCCGGCATTCCATGTTTCTATGCTTCGAAAATATCATGGCGATCCGTCTCATGTGTTAGACTTCAGCTCGGTTCAGCTGGACAGGGATCTATTTTATGTTGAGGAACCAGTGGCTATTTTAGATAGGCGAGTTCGAAAGCTGAGGTCAAAGAAGATTGCTTCCGTGAAGGTTCAATAGAGGGGTCATCCGGTCGAGGAGGCGACTTGGGAGTCCGAGCATGATATATGCAGCTGTTATCCACACTTATTCACCAGCTCAGGTACTTTTTCAAACTCCGTTTGAGGACGAACGTTTGTTTTAGAGGTGGAGAATGTGATGACCCAAAATGTCATCTTTAAATTTAATGATTAATTATGTGATCTAAGCACTATTTACCATTACTCGACTTGCGTGTGCAGTCCGTATAAATTTTTCGGAAAGTTTTCAGGTGAAGAATGGATTAAAATGTGAATTAGATGTTTAAAACACAACTGACTTGACTTTGGTCAATATTTTGAGTAAACGGACTCGGATAAATATTTTGACAGTTTCGGTAGGTCCGTATCGTGAATTGGGACTTGGGCGTATACCCGAAATCAAATTACGAGGTCCCTAGCACGAGATATAGAATTTTGATGAAACATTTTAAAGTTTAAGTTCAAATAGTGACCGGAACTCAAATTTCGTGCAAACGACTCAGGAATAGAATTTTGATGATTCCAACAGCTCCGTATGGTGATTTTGGACTTAGGTGTGTGATTGGAATTTTCTTTAGAAGTCCGTAGTAGAATTAGGCTTGAAATTCCAAAAGTTGAATTTTTGGGAAGTTTGAACGGGGGGTTGACTTTTTGATATCGAGGTTGGAATCCAGTTTTGAAATTTTTCACAACTCCGTTATGTCATTTATGACTTGAGTGCAAAATTTGAGGTCAATCGGACTTGATTTGATAGGTTCAGTGTTGTTTGTGGAAATTAGAAATTTCAAAGTTCATTAGGCTTAAATTGGGGTGTAATTCATGGTTTTAGCGTTATTTGAGATGATTTGAGGATTAGACTAAGTTCGTATGATGTTTTAGGACCTGTTGGTATATTTGGTTGAGGTCCCGAGGGCCTCGGGTGAGTTTCAGATGGTTAACGGATCAAAAATTGAACTAGGACAGCCGCTGCAATTTCCTTCTGTTGGAAATTTGCTTCTGCCCAGAAATCGAGCCCAGATGTGAGCCCAGATCGAGCTCAGAGTCGAGGGCCACGATCGAAGCCCAGATCGAGGTCAGGGTCGAGGGCCACGATCGAAGCCTAGATCGAGCTCAGGGTCGAGGGCCACGATCGAAGCCAGGATCGAGCCCAGAGTCGAGGGCCACGATCGAAGCCATGATCGAGCCCAAGGTCGAGGGCCACGATCGAAGCCCCGGTTGAAGTCATAATCGAGGGCCAGGATCGAGAACCAGGATCGAGGGCCAGGATTGAGGACCAGGATCGAGGATCTCGATCGAAGGCCAAGATCGAGGCAGAACCGAGGATGTCTGGACAGAATTATAAAAATAAGGGCTTCGTCCCATTAGCCATTTTTAACAACTTGGAACTTGAGCAGAGGCGATTTTTGATATATCTTCAAGAAAAAATATTGGGGTAAGTGTTCTTAACTCAATCTTGGTTAGATTACCCGAATCCATCACTGTTTTAACATTTAATTGGTGATTTAAGTTGAAAAAATTTGAAAACCCTCTTGGATAGATTTGTGGATTTGGGGGTCGAATCGTTATTGGAATTTAGTCATTTTGGTATGGTTAGACTCGTGGTTGAATGAGCGTTCATATTTCGTAACTTTCGCCAGATTCCAAGATGTGGGCCCCATGGGCAAATTAGTTAATTTCGAATTTTATTGAAAAAGATGTAATATTTTCTTATGAAATTGATTTCTGTAATTTTTGTTGACTGTATCGAATTAATTATGACTAGATACGAGTTGATCGGAGTAGGAAAATCGAGAAAAAAACATAATACTTGATTAAATTGGAGCAAGTCGAGGTAAGTGACTTGTCTAATCTTGTGTGGGGGAAATTTTCCCTAGAATTGATATTAATGTGATTTTTGAATTGTGTTGAAAGTCATGTACACGAGGTGACGAGTGTGTACACGGGCTAAATTTGAAGAATTATATTTTTAAATTGTGTAAATCATTGTTGTGTATTTATTAAAATATTCTATGTTGTTATATTCTTCATCATTGATAAAATATTTATATTTTAAATTTGTTTGATCTTCTCCTGCTAATTATTTTATCTGTTTAGTTGGAACTTGGTTTTTTTTATTCTGTGCATTATTTGAAGGTTGATTTTCTCTAAATTAAACATTATTAATTTGAAGTATTCGGCATTTTTAAACTTGATATTGAAGCAACGTGTTAAAGATTTTAAAATATTATTTTCCTGAATTATTTACTCCTGAATATTTTTGTAAGATTTTCGTACTGATTGTGATGGAGCAGTGAGATCTTTATTGTGGAAAAATATTGTTGTTGAATTATTTTGGCAAGTTAAATTATTTGAGCACTTGAGGTGCAAATTGTGGTATATTGTGATATTGATATGCATGCAGTGGTATAAGGTCTGGGTGTTAAAATGCATGCAGTGAGATAAGGGTGGCTTGATACGCGTGGCTAGTAGGGGTAACTACTAGAAGTCATGCGGTGTGATAAGGGTGGCTAAAACGCGGGATGCTATTTCGAGAAAAATATTTTCTTTAAATAAATTGTGAAGGCTCCTGCAGTGGTATAAGTGAATGAGATATTTTGAATTTGTTTATGATTTGGGACTACGAGGCGGTACCTCGGGAGTGCCCTTGTTGATATTGATTTATGGCCATAGTTGCTTTCGATTAATTATTGTGATTTTCATAAAGTTGAATTTTTTTTTGTTTTGATTCCACGAGATATTATTTGCAATTATTTAGTGTCATTAAATATGACATACTATTTGATTCACTTTCAATATTATTTTATTTTACTACATTGCTAAATATTTTACCATATCATTATTATATTCCAGTAGGGCCTCACCTGACCTCGTCACTACTCTACCGAGGTTAGGCTTGACACTTACTGGGTACCGCTGTAGTGTACTCATACTACGCTTCTGCACATCTTTTTGTGCAGATCCAGGTACATTTTACCAGCCTAGACGTCAGTGAGTTACCTGCGCACGGAGACTTCGAGGTATATCTGCCAGCGTCCGCAGACTCCGGAGTCCCCTTCTATCATTTTATGTTGCTTCCTTATATTTTATTTAGACGTTGACTTATAGAGACATTGAGAATAAATTCTTAGAAGCTTGTGACTTATTTCTACCGAATTTTTGGAGTTGTAATCATTTGAATTGTAGATTATTTATTTTCAGATATTTATGATTATTCCGCATTGATAGGCTTACCTAGTCTTAGAGACTAGGTGCCATCACGACACCCTACGGAGGAAAAATTTAGGGTCGTGACAGTCACTACTTCGACGAGGTTAGACAAGATACTTACTAGGTACATGGGGTCGGTTGTACTCATACTACACTTCTGCACCTTGCGTGCAGATTTTGGAGCGGAGCTGCTGATGATATCGGGAGCTGACTTTGAAGATGGTCGTGCATTCCAGAATATAGCTGCCACTTGTACTTGGTAGATTTAGATTCTGCTAATCTGTTTATGTAACTTTCAAACATATCATGTATTTATTTGCACTAGCTTTATAAATTTCAAATTCGTAGAAGCTCGTGATTCGTACTACCAGTACTTGGGCTAATATATAAATGTTCAGATTATTCTTCACTATTTTCCTATAAATCTCGTTTGGATTGTATTGATTGTTAGTTGACTTATCTAGCGGGTCGAGTTAGGTGTCATCACGACTGGTGAATTTTGGGTCGTGACAATGTGTCCTCGGTTCAACCAAGAGTTTTGGGTATTCCTCAGATCATTGAGGGGCCGGCTGGAGAATTGGGTGGATAAAGTACACACTGCTTTGTTATCTGTGGAAGCTGAGACTCCTAATTTAGTTGCATCTTAATCTTTAGTTACCCCGTATGCGTTTTCTGGTTTCTGTAGCACCCTATCTCTTCTTCCTTTTTTGCTTAGTTGTCCCTATGAGAGAGCTGGTAATACAACAGAGTACTAGCCTACTACAGAGACATTGTTTAATTTCTCGGGTCTACATCGTTTGTTCTGGTTTATGTTTCAAATCATTGGTCTCGTTAATATTTTCAGATGTAGGTTCTTGTAGTTTATTACTTCTAACTTATAGCGATGACATTGCCAGGAAACATGTGCAGTCAAATTGTGAAATGGCTTATTTTACTGCCTTTAGATATTTTTTCCTTCCCGTGTAGCCGGCCACAATCGTGTGGGGAGCCAAAGGTTGCTGGCCTATCGCTAACTCGAGAAGACAGATGCTGAGTATTTTTGCAAGTTTTAGCAAAATTGTGCTACGTCCAGTAGCTGCACCCGGTTGGCACATCTGGGGCGGATGTGCAGATGGATGGAGGCGGGCTACATGCTGCATCTAAGAGTTTAGTTCCATGAGACTGAATAACATGGCCTTTCCTTCTCGCGCGAAAGAAAAAAGATGTTTAGCTTTTTTGTCTGCCTCCTTTACTTATCAAAGATTCTGTTAACATTGCAGATGGCATTCTCTTACCTCTTTCACACTGTGAGTCTATGTCTTCTTGGACCTTTTTATGCACTACACTTGAGAAGAATTGATATATGATAGATATGGATTATATATTATGTATTGGTGTTGGATTCTATCCATTTGTTGTGGTTCCGTTCGTTCAAACAAGGATATATGCACTTGTCTATTTGCTCGAGTTTGAGCCTTTGATCTCCCAAGTGGGATGGTTCTACAGCCAAGAGGTTACAATGCAAAATGTAGTATCACGAATTCAAAATCCAGCTAGTTATGATGTCACTATCCTTATTCATCTTTGCGAAACAAATTGCTTGCTTTTGAGGCTTTGATTTCTATAGCTCTAAGGTGGAAATTGATGCTCAGACTGCCTAAATAGAACTTGGTTGAATCATGATTTTGTGTCTTCCCTTCTTAGTGCGACATATTTCCTCTAGCAAATCTTTGATTATATATCATTGATTCAGAATTTTCATAGGCGTTTGGGCAATATGTGGTTGAAGTTGAAAACGAAAATGGAACATATGAAGTTGAAAAAGAGTACTCTACTTGGAATTCATTCAAATTAGTTGTCAAAAGCTGATATTGATTGTCAAATTGATGAATTTGACTGTTGAATTATTCATTATGTTCTTACTCTTTTGCAACGTAAGTTAAGAAAATTCTTGTTGTGGAAATACCTTTTGAAATTGAATATTCATGAAAATGCTTATTGTGGGTATACCTTTTACTTCTATAGCATAAAAAACCTTCTAAGATATTGCTAAACGCCACTTTTGTTTCACTGTTGAATTTATTTTTTTATGTTCTATCAAAGAAACTTCTTGTAGCTACGTATGCGAAACATTTCTCTATCTACAAATATCATGAACTCTAAAATATGAGAAATGTAAATAGAGTTTGGTCCTTTAATGCGTTTTCTGGTACTGTACTTCAAAAGATTCTAAGTTTTATCTGGAGGCACAAGGGGATAAATGCACTTGTTTAAGTGAAACTGCACTTGCATTCATATATATATATGAAATGAAAAGTTCCACCATAACATAGAATGATCAGACCATAATCGGCAAAACACATACTTTATGAAGAGGGGGTTTCAGGAGTTAAAAGTCATCCAAACAATCTAGACTACAAACTACCTGGAACAGTTAAAATACAGTTTAACCAAATCAAAGGTGAAGGGACGAAAAATTAGCATCCCACAAATCTATGTTCTATAGCAAACTACTACTATGCTTATGCACCCCCCTAAAGTGGATCGTTCTACGTGAGGCTGGTTACACTGAGCAACGAATAGCTCCCGCTCTGTGCAGTGGAAGGATTACGGGTCAATGTCCTTCAAGTCCAACAAATGCTGATGGGCTTCTCCAATTAAACCACCACTTTCAATTGCCAAGCCCAATTCAACTAACTTTTAGTAGGGAAATTTTCGTAGTTACTTATGAATTTATAAAATATTCCATAATCTACAACTTGTATTAGACTTATAAATTCTACAACAAAATATAAAAGATACACTCTAAAAATATCCCCTTGTATTATGCAATATGCATTAATCAAATCATATCCCTTACCATAAGAAACATGCTTTTTTTAGTTTTAAATTTTTTTACGAAATTATTTCTCTATTAGAACCCCTATGCTATGCACCATCCAAAAATCTCGAAGGATTCCTCAAATTTGATTCTTCTTCACCTCAAGTTTGTTATTGTATATTTTAATTATATAACATACAGTTTATACAACAAATATACAATATATAACTGGAGAAATTAGGGAAAAATTAATATGATAGATACTTTAAGTTGAGAGAGAATCTTAAGAGAGATATATTAGGATACATTTTAGGTGAGAAAATCTCAAGAGAGATATTAGGAATATGAAAAGTTATAAATTTTATAATAAATTGTATTATATGTAATTTTATCAAAGCACTTGTAGGAAACTTAAATAAATGTTAGAAATGCAGCATTCTATGTAAATTGGAAAAATATCACTGTATGGCCGTTATAAAAATAATAGCCGAAAAAATATATAAAATTTATATATTTTTTGTATATATATACATTATGTATTTTATATACAAAAATTATATAAATTTTATATATTTTTTCTGTTATAAGATATAAATAGTTTCTAGGTGGATAGTAAAATGTTCCTTTGAAGCACAATAATGTCCCGTCGTACCCCTTTGCTAATTTTCAAGAAGTGCCCCCAAAATAGTCCTATGCCCAGTCCTCCCTTCCACTCAACCCCTTTCTTCTTTTAATTTCTTCTCCTTGTTCTCCCTCACTAATTCAACTTCATCCATATATTTTAAATCGCCACCTAATTTAGTTATTTAGAAATAAATAAATAACCCAGTCCTCCCTTCACTCAACCATTTTCTTCTCCTTCTTCTTCCTCACTAATCCAACTTCATTCATATTTTCTTTAATCATAACCCAATTTAGTTTTTTAGAAATAAACTTTGAATGATTTATTATTAATATATTAATTTTTGAATATCCACAACTAGAGGAATTCGAATTTCAAAGAATTCTTCCTCTCTTTTTTTTTTTTTTGAATTCTTGACTCCCTTAAGAGAGAAAATGAGTAGCTTGAAGGAAAAAGTTGGAGAATTTTTGTAGAAAGTGGAAGGGGGTGGATTTGGTAGTTTAAGAACTTGTTTCTTGGAAGAGCTCTTAACCTTTATCTTTATTTTCACTTTTCATATTAATCTTTTGCAGACTAGACAAGAAATCTAAAGGTCTGTTTTAGAAATTCTTTGAACATTTTTATGAAGTAAAGTAATACTAATACTTACATATATTTAAAACTTAAAAGTTAAAATTTGAAAAAGAAGCCTAGGAATATCATACATTTGAAAATTTTAAGAAAATTTGGTCATTATTTCTTATGGAGTACCGAAAGTAAATAAACATATCAACTTAAATTTCGATATAATCTCCTTGTGAACAATCATTACTATCTAGCTTATATGAGATCATATTTCTATTGATTTGGATCTTAATTTTTCTAGGAAAAAATTGAGAATGATTACAAATGGTATTTAGGGGCGAGGCGGGGCGGTTGCGAGGTGGGTTTAGACTTAACCCGCCCCGCCCCGCAGCACATAGCATAGGAAAGTTTTTTGTTTTCAACCCGCCCATGCCAACCGGCATAAATCCGCCCCGCGAAGCAAAATTTATCCTTTTTCATTTTAAATGAGTAGTTTCTCTTTGATTCTTTTTTTTTTTAAAAAGAAAAAATTACCAATGGCCTATAGCCTTCTTCTCTTTTTCTTGGCCGTTTCTGTTGTGCCGTTGGATCATGGATGTATACTAGTAATTATATTGCTAGAAATATTTTTTAGCATAATACTCCATAAAAGTAGTAATTTAATTAGAGAGTTAATTATATTAATCGGGATTAAATATATCTTTTTAAAACTGCTAACACTCCTACCCGATAGAAGCTCACATCGATATTCTAATGATTAATAATAAGACAATTAATCTCATAAATATCTTTTTCTTTTTGAGAACTATGAAGTTTGCACAAAGATAAACATGTCAAAAAGGGTTGGTCGTGCGATGGGTTCTTATAGAACGATTAAAGAAATTTAAGAAAAACAAAATAGAAGAAAAAGTGATTGAATGATTTGTAATATTTCAGATCATAGCTAGAATATGACATGCAAATTTAAGCTTAAAGGAGCAAGAAAAAGAGGAGGAGACAAATGAACTAACAAAAAGTTCTTTCCACCATTTTGAACTAATTTTGGAGCTAAAATAATTAGGATGTAAGAGTGAGACAAAAATATTAGAATTTCGAACTATTTCGCTAAAACTATAAAAGGAGGTGCTTTTCATCCGTTTGACCATAAAAAAGATTTCTTTTTTTACGTTTTTTTTTTTACTTTTTTCGAAATTAATGTTTGACCATGAGAATTACAAATTTTATCTTGAAGTTGAATTTCGAAATTTTTCAGAATTTGAAAAACTCCAAAAAGTCATTTTTCAAAATTTTCATTTCAAAACACTCACAAAAATTCAAAAAGCAACTCCAAATTGTATTCATGTCCAAATACAACTTTAATTTTCAAATACCATTTTAAACTTGAAATTCATTTTCACTTTTGTTTCTTATGGAATTTCACAATTCTTATGTCCAACGCCAACTCATGGCTCGTTTGGCCATATTTTTTATTTTACTTTTTTTCGAATTTGTTTTTTACTTCTTTTCGAAATAAGTGTTTGGACATGAAATCTTCAATTTTCATTTGAACATGAATTTCACAATTTTTCGAAGATTTGAAAAACTCTAAAAATCTGTTTTTTTCATAATTTTCGCTTCAAATCACTCACAAAAATTTAAAAACAACACAAAATTATATTCATGTCCAAACACAACTCTAATTTTCAAACCATTTTCATTTGAATTTTTTTATTTATATTTTCTCGAAATTTTACAATTCTTTATGTCCAAACGCCCACTAAGTGTGTGACTAGGTGTTCTCGATGCTTATTCCCTCAAGCTTTTTGATAGGGATTCTCTCAACAAATTCGGTCTCAATATTTTATATAGATGGTGATTCAGAGATCGTTTATATCAACGAATTGTAGGGTTGGATGAGTGAAGCTCCTTCTCAAAAGTTGATTAAGTGTTTCTCGTGACCGACCAATTAATTTATAACGACCCAGCCAATCGTTTTGCCTTTTAGATCCCCGTTTCTCTAAATAAGACTCCACGTATGTGCTTTTACTGTTTTATGACTTGCGGGTATGGTTAGTTCAGGATTTGGTAGGGTTCGGGTTGAAATTGGAACACTTGGTTCGTTGCTTTGGCTTCAAAAGGCTAAGTTTGACTTCGATCAACGTATTTAGTAAAAGACCTCGGAATAAGTTTTTGACGGTTCTAATAGGTTCGTATGATGATTTTGGACTTGGATGTATGTTCGGATCGGATTTTGGATGACCCGGGAGCGTTTCGACCTTAAATATTGATAGTTGGCGCCTTGAAGGTTTTAAAGTTCTTTAAATTTATTTTGAAGTAGGATTTGATATTATCGAGGTCCAATTGGGATTCCGAGATCGGGAATAATTTCGTATGGTGATTTAAGACTTTCACGCAAAATTTGGTATCATTCCGAGTAGTTTAAGTATGTTTCGGCGCGTTCGGAGTAAGTTGGAAGAATTTGAAGTTCATAAGTTGATCCTATTGGTTTTGGGTTGCGATTCTTAGTTTTGGCGTTGTTTTTCGCGTTCTAAAGGTTCGAGCAAGTCCGTCTCGTGATTTTAAACTTGTTGTATGTTTGGACGAGGCCTCGGGGGCCTCGGGTACAATTGAGTTATAGCTTAAAAAGGGGGCTGCTGGTGCACCAGTTTTGGTGTGCCCGCACCTGCGAGCTTTTGGCCGCGGGTGTGAACCCCGCAGGTACTTGTTCTTGGCCACAGAAGTGACTTGGGAACGTTTGGCCATGGATCGCAGATGCGGGTGATTGTGCGCACCTGCGAAAGTGCATGTGCGATTGAGGAAAACGCAGAAGCGGGATCCCGTCCGCAGAAGCAAAACGAGCCAGCCTTAGGCACTTCCGCATAAGCAGACCTTGGTCTGCAGAAGCCAACGACCGCAGGTGCGGAATCGCTGGAGGCAGTGTGGTCCTTTTAAAACGGGACTTAAGCTATTTTGAGTTCATTTATTGCACACTTGGGCGATTTTGGAGCTTCAAAGAGGGGAATTTCCACCTAGCTAATTTAGGTAAGTAATTTCTATGCAAAATGAGTTTAATACATAGATTATAGGTAGTTTTAACATCTAAAATATTTGAAATCATGGGTTTAGATGAAAAGCCTAGGTTTTGATTAAGAAAAAGAGATTTAACCACGAAAATGGTTATGGAATTGAGTAAAAATTATATATTTGAGTTGGTGAAGTTATGGTAACAACTTTCTTCGAATATTTCCGGAATCCGAGCACGTGGGCCTGGAGGGGGGGGGGGAGGTGAGTTTTAGGACTTTCAATTGGGGTTGGATAATCACTTTAATAGTTATAATATGAACTTTTGAGCACATATTGATTGATTTAAACAACCTTTGACTAGTTTTAGATTGTTCGGCATCAATTTGAGGCTTTAGAGTGAAATTGAGGCCGGAAAGTGAGCTTTGAGTCGAGGTAAGTCTCTTGCCTAACCTTGTAAGAAGGAATTTACCCCATAGATGATTTAAATTAATCTTTGCTTTTAATTGTTGGGGGCTACTAATTATGCTTATATCCGGGTAGTTTAGGACCCAAATCATAAAATACTTACAATATTTGAGCCCTACTTGTTAATTAAATTGTCTAAATCATATTGGAACTTGATAAGGAATCGTAAGAGACTTTCACTTGCTAGAATTTAGAGCGGACTACTTGACTATCAATGGAAATTATTTTATATTGTGTATTAGCCTGGTGATAACGATTAAATTAAATGCTTGTAAAATATCATCTTTTCTTGTGGAGCGGGCCGAACGCTTCGGCAGTAGATAAATGCATCTATGGTTCGTGCCGCTCGACCCTCGACATTGTACAAATCATTCTAGATCAGACCGTACGACCTCGACATAATCGTGCTTAATAATACTTGATGCCTAATCATACCTTATATTATGTTATGGCTTGTAAGGTTACAAATTGTAAGGAAATAAATTTATTTGGAATTATTAAATCGTGAAAGAGTTATCTGCTTCTGCTTGTTAATGAGTTATTGTCATTATTTATGTAACCCATATTTATTTAGAATTCCTATTTTCATATTGTTAGCCGATAGTAAGTATCGGAGTCGACCCCTCATCACTACTTCATCGAGGTTAGACTTGATACTTACTGGGTACATATTGTTTATGAACTCATGCTACACTTCTGCACTAATTGTGCAAGTTCTGAGGCAGGTGCATCTGGTAGTAACCGCGGCGCACACCCCTGACACCCCGAGACTGATCGGTAATGTAACGACCCGGCCGGTCATTTTAAGTATTACAGCTCCGTTCCCCCATTTACTGCTCAATTTGTGCTTTACAGTTGTTATGAGACTTGCCGGGATAATTGATTCGGGTCCGGTGGGGTTTAGAAATGAATTGAGACACTTAGTCTCCAAAATGAAAACTTAAGTTGAAAAGGTTGACCGAATATTGGCTTATGTGTAAACGACCCCGAAATGGAATTTTGATGATTTAAATAGCTCTGTATGGTCTTTAGGACTTAGGAGCGTGTCCGGATTGTTAATTAGATGTCCGTAATTAAATTAGGCTTGAAATGGCTAAAATAAAAATTTAAGTTTGGAAGTTTGACCGGGGAGTTGACATTTTGATATCGGGGTCGGAATTTGATTCTGAAAATTTGAAAACCTTGATTATGTCATTTATGACTTGTGTGCAAAATTTGAGGTGAATCAGACTTGATTTGATAGGTTTCGGCATCGAATGTAAAAGTTAAAAATTCTTAAGTTCATTAGGCTTGAATTAAAGTATGATTCATGTTTTTAGCATTGTTTGATGTGATTTGAGGTTTCGACTAAGTTCATATGATGTTTTAGGACTTGTTGGTGTATTTGATTGAGGTCCCGGGGGCCTCGGGTGAGTTTCGGATGGTTAACGGATCTAATTTGGACTTAGAACAATTGAAACTTGCTACTGCCTACTGATGCAATCGCACCTGCGGAATTTGACTCGCAGGTGCGAGCTCGCAGAAGCGGATGGTCCACAGAAGCAGATGAGGCATCACAGAAGTGACGCAATGGTCTCAGATAGAGCATGGGCTAAGGGGGCCTTGGACCGCAGAAGCGGACGCTTCAGTGTAGAAGCGAGTCTGCAGAAGCGAAGGTTGTCGCAGAAGCAGGAGATTTACCGCAAAAGCGAAACCGCAGACGTGGTTAAATATTCTGCAGAAGCGGAATTTCTGGGCAGTGTACAAAAATAGAGGGTTCACGGGAAAACTTTTTTGTCAAGTATACCGCAAAGTGGTTAAATATACCGCAAATGTACAAAAATTGTGGTTTTTGGGCAGTGTACAAAAATTGTGGTTTCTGGGCAGTGTACAAAAAAAGCGAAACCGCAGATGTGGTTAAATATACCGCAAAGTTTTTGTCATTTTTGGACATTTCCAACACGGTTTTGGGGCGATTTTCAGAGAGAATTCATGAGAAAACTTGAGGTAAGTCACTTCTGATCATTGTTAGTCAATAATATTAGATTATCATTGAGTATTTCGACTAGATTACATGTTTTTGAGGTGAAATTAGAGGATTTGGGCCTAGGGATTTCAAAATGAGAATTTGAGATTTGGAGGTTGAGTTGATGTCGGAATTTGGTAAATTTGGTATAGTTGGACTCGTGGTCGAATGGGCCTTCATATTTTATAACTTTTGTCGGGTTCCGAGACGTTGTCCCCACGGGCGATATTTTTGAGTTAAATTTTGAGTTTTTGTTAAAAAATCTGTATTTTCATATGAAAATAATTCCTATAATTTATATTGACTGAATCGAATTAATTGTGACTAGATTCGAGCCGAATAGAGTTGGAAAATAGAGGGAAAGGCATTCTTATTGACTGGTAGAGCTTGGCTTGAGGTAAGTGGCTTGTCTAACCCCGTATAGGGAAAATTCTCTTAGGATTTGATACTGTTGTAACATTTTGTGATATGTGAGCGCCGTGTACGCGAGGTGACGAGTGCGTACACGGTCTAAATTTGAAAATATTAGTTCTTGCTGAGTAGTCTTCTTTTAAATTCTTTAACTGAGTTGCTTTAGTATATGTTGTGATCATGTTTAGTCTAGTATCATATGTCTACGTGCCCTAACTCTTACTTGCAATATGTGCAAGATGCTTAGCTAAATTACCTGCTTATTTGATTTGATTTAAATCTTTAACTGTGATATTATTTCTGTAAATTCGTTATTTCCTTCGGTTATCTGTGGCATATTTACTTTTGGGACTACGAGGCAGTTCCTCAGGAGATCCCCATGTACTGCATATTTACTTTTGGGACTACGAGGCGGTTCCTCGGGAGATCCCCCATGTACTGCATATTTACTTTTGGGACTACGAGGCGGTTCCTCGGAAGATCCCCCTGTGCTGCATATTTTTTTTGGGACTACGAGGCGGTTCCTCGGGAGATCCCCCTATACTGCATATTTACTTTTGGGACTATGAGGCGGTACCTCGGGAGCGCCCCTGTTATTTATCTCTATTTTCTGTGTTGTTCACTTATCAGTCCTTTCGTAATATCATTATATCCTATCTTACTTTTCTATTATTTCCAGTAGGGCTTGACCTGACCTCGACACTACTCTACCGAGGCTAGGCTTGGCACTTACTGGGTACCAGTGTGGTGTACTTATACTATGCTTCTGCACATCTTTTTGTGTAGATCCAGGTACTTTTTACCATCCCAGATATCAGTGAGCTGCCTGTGTGCGGAGACTTCAAGGTACATATGCCAACGTCTGCAGACCTCAGAGTCCTCTTATATCCTTATCATGTTGTTTTCCTTATTTTAGTAGAGTCTGATGTATAGAAATATTAGTATTTCTCTTAGAAGCTTGTGACTTGTTTCTACCGAGTTTTGGGAGTTTGTAGTTCTTTGACTTGCAATTTTCATTTATTATAACTATTGAGGTTTGAGTTTCAAATTCTTATTATGTTATTCCGCAATTTATTAGGCTTACCTAGTCTTAGAGACTAGGTACAATCATGACATCCTACGAAGGGTGAATTGGGGCCGTGACAAGTTAGTATCCGAGCTCTAGGTTCATAGGTGTTATGAGTGACAAACAAGTTTAGTAGAGTCTCGCGGCCCGGTACGGAGATGTCTGTACTTATCTTCGTGAGGCTATGGATCTGTTAGGAAATGTTCACTTCTTTGATTCCCTATCGTGCACATTTGTTGACTTTGAAATTCTAAACCCTTGTCTTTATATTCTCTCACAGATGGTGAGGACACACACAACTGGATCCGACGATCAGACATCCACGCCCCATGTTGGAGCCGCAAGAGGCCGAGTTAGACGTCAATGACATTACTAGGAATTCCTAATGCTCATACCGAGTCCAAAAAACCAGTAGCTCCAGTTGGAGAGCAGGCACCTGAGACGCCTCTTACTACTCATGCACTTCAAGAGACTCTTGCCCAGATTTTGAGCATGTTTGGCACACTAGCTTAGGTAGGATTGATTCCACTTGCTCCTGCCACATCTCAGGCCGGGGGAGGAGCACAGGCTCCCGCCGCCCGTAAATCAGAGCCACGGGCACAAGTTGACCATGCCCCAGAGGTTATACCAGTGCTACCAGTTGTCCCAGTTTGGCCCGGGGTTACGACAACAGTTTCGGAGGGGGAATAACTCAGGCTCGAGAGGTACAAGAAGTACCACCCTCCCACTTTTAGCTATTTGGCTTCAGAAGATGCTCAGGGTTTTCTTGAAGAATGTTACCGCATCCTCCATACTATGGGTATTGTGGATTTTAGTGGGGTTTCTTTCACGACATTCCAGCTTAGAGGAGCGGCCTACCAGTGGTGGCATGCATATGAGTTGGATAGTCCATCTGAGGAAGATTCACTCACTTGGACTCAGTTTTTAGATATGTTCTTGGGGAATATGTTCCTCAGAGTCTTAAAGATGCACGACGCTCAGAGTTTGAGCAGTTGCGCCAGGGTTCTATGACCATGTCAGAATATGCGGTCTGATTCAGTGATTTGGCTAGGCATGCACCAGCCTTGGTTGCTACTGTTTGAGAGCGGGTTCAACGATTTATTGAGGGGCTCCACCCTAGTATCAGATTCAGTATGACCCGAGAGCTGGAGATGGACATCGCATACCAGCATGTGGTGTCAATTGCTAGGAGATTGGAGGGTATGCAAATCCGGGAGGTAAAATCTTAGGTGCTCACAAAGAGACCCCGAGATTCTGGCACGTATAACAATTCTCGTGCCCCATCTACAGCTCGTTAGAGTAGGGGTTATGGGAGTCGTCCTGTTCATTCAGCACTTCCAGCCGCCAGCGGTACTCCAACCATTCCTAGGCCCCAAGATCCTTATTATACACCGCCAATGTCTAGTGTACCTCCTGTACGGGTGCTTCCAGTGGTCAGTCCAGTCGATCAGGTCCGAGCCAGTCACAACAGACACATCTCCGAGAGCTTGTTTTGAGTGTGGTGACACTCGTCATATGGTGAGGAATTGCCTCGGATTCAGGAGGGGTGCACCTCCCCAGATTTTGCAGGCTCCACCTATTCTATAGGGCACTCAAACTTCTCAAGCCATGATTACTACACCAGTTGCCACTCCACCTACATAGCCAGCTAGAGGTGGAGGTCGGACAGGTAGAGGTCGCCTTAGAGGGGGAGTCCAAGCCAGATATTATGCCCTTCCTGCTAGAACGGAGGCAATTGCATCCGATTCTATTATCACATGTATTGTTTCAGTCTGTCATAGGGATGCATTAGTCTTATTTGATCCAGGCTCCACTTATTCTTATGTGTCATCTTATCTTGCCCCGTATTTGGGTGTATCCAGTAATTCTTTGAGTTCTTCTATTTATGTATCTACACCCGTGGGTGAATCTATTATTGTTGACCGCGTGTTTCGGTCGTGTTTGATTGTTATCAGTGGTTTTGAGACTAGAGCTGATTTATTATTGCTCAGTATGGTGGATTTCGATATTATTTTGGGCATGGACTGGTTGTCGCCCTATCATACTATCCTTGATTGTTACGCCAAGACGGTGACATTGGCAATGACAGGTCTACCGAGGCTAGAGTTGAGAGGTACCTTGTATTATGTTCCTAGCAGGGTTATTGCATTTCTTAAGGCTCAACGAATGGTTGAAAAGGGATGTGATGTGTATCTGGCTTATGTGAGAGATGTTAGTGTTGATACTCCTACAATGGAGTCAGTTCTTGTAGTGAGGGATTTTTCTGATGTATTTCTAGTGGATCTTCTAGGTATGCCACCCGACAGGGATATTGACTTTGGCATTGATTTGTTACTGGGCACCCAGCCCATTTCTATTCCACTATATCGTATGGCCCCAACAGAACTGAAGGAATTAAAGGAGCAGTTACAGGAGCTGCTTGATAAGGGTTTTGTTCGGCCCAGTGTATCACCTTGGGGTGATCCTGTCTTATTTGTGAAGAAGAAGAATGGTTCAATGCGGATGTGTATTGATTACCGCCAGTTGAAAAAGGTTACAGTGAAGAACAAGTATCCATTACCTCATATTGATGACCTATTTGATGAACTTCAGGGTGTCAGGGTATTCTCTAAAAATGACATGCATTCATTCTATCGCCACCTGAAGATTCGGGAGCCATACATCCCTTAGACTGCTTTTAGAATTCGGTATGGTCATTATGAGTTCCTTGTGATGTCTTTTAGGATGACCAATGCCCCCGCATCATTTATGCATTTTATGAACAATGTATTTTAGCCCTATCTTGACTTATTCATTACTGTTTTTACTGACAACATTCTGGAATACTCTCGGAGCAAGGAGGATCATCAGTAGCACCTGAGGATTGTGCTTGAGACTTTGAAGATTTTACCTTATATAAATCTTCTCTCTATTTGAATTATGCTAAGCAATTATAATTAATTTCATGTTACTTTAAAGAAAAGAAGTTACATGCAAAATTTTCAAAGTGTGAATTCTGGCTTGATTCAGTGGGACTTTTGGGACATATAGTTTCGTGCGAGGGGATCCAGGTAGATCCGAAGAAAATTGAAGCAGTGTAGAGTTGGACCATACCATCATCACTATTGGGATCCGGAGTTTTCTTGGCTTGGCTGGGTATTATCCCCGATTTGTAGAAAGTTTCTATTCTATTGCTGCACCTATGACCAAATTGACCCAGAAGGGTGATTTGTTCAGGTGGACCGAAGAGTGTAAGGAGAGATTTCAAAAGCTCAAGATTGCTTTGACTACAGTCTAGTATTGGTGTTGCCTATAGGTTTAGGATCTTATACTGTGTATTGTGATGCGTCACGTATTGATCTCGACGCAGTGTTGATGCAAGATGGTACGGTGATTGCCTATGCGTCCTGACAATTAAAGGTACATGAGAAGAGTTATCCTGTCCATGACCTCGAGTTAGCAGCTATTGTTCATGCCTTGAAGATTTGACGGCATTATTTGTACGGTGTCCATTGTGAGGTCTACACTGATTACACGAGTCTACAACATCTGTTTAAACAGAAGTATCTTAACTCGTGACGATGGAGGTGGTTGGAGTTTCTTAAGGATTATAATATCACCATTCTTTATCACCCCGGGAAGGCCAATGTAGTGGCTGATCCCTTGAGTCGTAAGGCGGAGAGCTTGGGCAGCTTCGCATATTTACCAGTAGCAGAAAGGCCTTTAGCCTTGGATGTTCAGGCCTTGGCCAACCAGTTTGTTAGATTGGATGTTTTCGAGCTGAGCCGAGTTTTGGTTTATGTGATTTCTCAGTATTCTATTTATGATCGTATGAGAGAACGTTAGTATGTTGACCCACATATTTTTGTCCTTAAGGACACAGTTTAGCACGATGATGCTAAGGAAGTCACTATTGTGGATGATGGTGTATTACAGATGCAGGACAGGCTATGTGTGCCTAATGTAGATGGTTTGCGTAAGTAGATTCTCCAGGAGGCTCACAATTTGCGGTACTCCATTCATCCAGGTGCCGCGAAGATATATCAGGATTTGAGGCAACACTATTAGTGGAGGCGAATTAAGAAAGATATAGTTGGGTTTGTAACTCGGTGTTTAAATTGTGAACAGGTAAAGTATGAGCATCAGAGACCGGGTGGATTACTTCAGAGACTTGAAATTCCGGAGTGGAAGTGGGAGCGTATTACCATGGACTTCGTAGTTGGGCTTCCACGGACTTTGAGGAAGTTTGATGCTGTTTGGGTGATTGTAGATCGGTTAACCAAGTCCGCACATTTTATTCCAGTTGGTACTACTTATTCTTCGGAGTAGTTGGCTGAGATTTATATCCACGAGATTGTTCGCCTACACGGTGTGCCAGTGTCCATCATTCCGAATCGGGGCACGCATTTTACATCACAATTTTGGAGAGCAGTGCAAATATAATTAGGTACACAGGTTCATTTGAGTACAACATTTCACCCTCAGATGGACGGACAGTCCGAGTGCACTATTCAGATATTGGAGTATATGCTACTCGCCTGTGTCATTGATTTTGGGGGTTCTTGGGATCAGTTTTTGCCACTTGCATGATTTGCTTACAATAACAACTACGAATCGATCATTCAGATGGCTCTGTATGAGGCTTTATATGGGAGACAATGTCGGTCTCCGGTGGGTTAGATTGAGCTGGGCGAGTCTAGGCTATTGAGTAATGATTTGGTGCAGGATTCTTTTGAAAAGGTTAAATTGATTCAGGATCGACTTCACACGACGCAGTCTAGACAGAAGAGTTATGCCGACCTGAAGGTCCGTGATGTTGCTTACAAGGTTGGGGAGATGGTTCAGCTCAAGGTTTCACCCATGAAAGGTATGTTGAGATTCGGGAAGAAGGGCAAGTTGAGTCCTAGGTATATTGGGCCTTTTGAAATACTTAAGAAGATTGGAGAGATGGCTTATGAACTTGCATTACCGCCTAGTCTATCGGGTGTTCATCCAATGTTTCATGTATCTATGCTCCTGAAGTATGTCAGGGATTCATCTCATGTTTTGGATTTCAGTACAATACAATTGTATGATAATTTAACGTATGATGTGGAGCCGGTGACCATTTTAGATTTATAGGTTCGAAAGCTGAGATCAAAGAACATAGCTTCAGTGAAAGTGCAGTGGGCATGCCAACCAGTCAGAGAAGCTACCTGAGAGATTGAGCGGGAGATGCAGAGCAAATATCCACACCTATTTGAGGCTCCAGGTATGATTCTAAACCCGTTTGAGGATGAGCGTTTGTTTAAGAGGGGATAATATAACGACTCGGCTGGTTGTTTTGAGTATTACAGCCCCGTTCCCCCATTTACTGCTCAATTTGTGATTTACAGTGGTTATGAGACTTGCCGGGGTAATTGTGTTTGGGTCTGGTGAGGTTTTGAAATGAATTGAGACACTTAGTCTCCAAAATGAAAACTTAGTTGAAAAGGTTGACCGGATGTTGGCTTATGTGTAAACAACCCCTGAATGGAATTTTGAGGATTCGACTAGCTCCGTATGGTGGTTTTGGAATCAGGAGCGTGTCCGGATTGTTAATTGGATGTCCGTCGTTAAATTAAGTTGGAAATGGCTAAAATAGAAATTTAAGTTTGGAAGTTTGACCGGGGAGTTGACTTTTTGATATCGGGGTCGGAATCTGATTCTGAAAATTTGTCGCAGAAGCGGGAGATTTACCGCAAAAGCGAAACCGCAGACGCAGTTAAAAATTTTGCAGAAGCGAAATTTCTGGGCAGTGTACAAAAATAGAGGGTTCCGTGTTTTTGTCATTTTTGGACATTTCCAACACGGTTTTGGGGCGATTTTCAGAGAGAATTCATGGGAAAACTTGAGGTAAGTCACTTGTGATCATTGCTAGTCAATAATATTGTATTATCATTGAGTATTTCTGAGTAGATTACATGTTTTTGAGGTGAAATTAGAGGATTTGGGCTTAGGGATTTCAAAATGAGAATTTGAGATTTGGAGGTCGAGTTGATGTCGAAATTTGGTATTGTTGGACTCGTGGTTGAATAAACGTTCATATTTTGTAACGTTTGTCGGGTTTCGAGACGTGTATTTTTGAGTCAAATTTTAGGTTTTGTTGAAAAATCTGTATTTTCATATGGAATTAATTACTATAATTTGTATTGACTGAATCAAATTAATTGTGACTAGATTTGAGTAGATCAGAGTCGGAAAATTGAGGGAAAGGCTTCTTATTGACTGATTGAGCTTGGCTTGAGGTAAGTGGCTTGTCTAACCTTGTGTGGGGGAAATTCCCTTAGGATTTGTTACTGTTGTAACATTTTGTGCTATGTGAGCGCCGCGTATGCGAGGTGACGAGTGCGTACACGGGCTAAATTTGGAAATATTGGTTCTTGCTGAGTAGTCTTCTTTTAAATTCTTTAACTGAGTTGCTTTAGTATATGTAGTGATCATGTTTAGTCTAGGATCACATGTCTACGTGCCCTAACTCTTACTTATAATATGCGCAACATGCTTAGCTGAATTACCTGCTTATTTAATTTGTTTTAAATCTTTAATTGTGAGATTCTTGCTGTAAATTCGTTGTTTCCTTCGGATATCTGTTGCATATTTACTTTTGGGACTACGAGGCGGTTCCTCGGGAGATCTCTCTGTATTGCATATTTACTTTTGGGACTAGAAGGTGGTTCCTCGGGAGATCCCCCTCTACTGCATATTTACCTTTGGGACTACGAGGCGATTCCTGGGGAGAACCCCCTGTACTACATATTAACTTTTGGGACTACGAGGCGGTTCCTCGGGAGATCTCCTTGTACTGCATATTTACTTTTGGGACTACGAGGTGGTTCCTCGGGAGATCCTCTTGTACTGCATATTTACTTTTGGGACTACGAGGCAGTACCTCGGGAGCGCCCCTTTTGTTTATCTCTATTTGTTGTGTTGTTCACTTCTCAGTCATTTCGTTATATTATTATATCCTCCGTCTTACTTTTCTATTATTTCCAGTAGGGCCTGACCTGACCTCGTCACTACTCTACCGAGGTTAGGCTTGGAACTTACTGGGTACCGCTGTGGTGTACTTATACTATGCTTCTACACATCTTTTGTGTTGATCCAGGTACTTCTTACCAACCCAGATATCAGTGAGCTACCTGTGTGCGGAGATTTCAAGGTACATCTGCCAACGTCCGCAGACCTCGGAGTCCCTCTCTGTCCTTATCATGTTATTTTCCTTATTTTAGTAGACTCTCATGTATAGAGACATTAGTATTTCTCTTAGAAGCTTGTGACTTGTTTCTACTGGGTTTTGGGAGATTGTAGTTCTTTAACTTGCAGTTTTCATTTATTACAACTATTGAGGTTTGAGTTTCAGACTCTTATTATGTTATTCCGCAATTTGTTAGGCTTACCTAGTCTTAGAGACTAGGTAAGATCACGATATCCTATGGATGGTGAATTGGGGTCTTGACAGGTGAGCTGCTTTCCCAGTTGTTCTGCAGCACCCAAAGTCTTTATTTTGTGTTTTGTTTTTCTGTCTACTTCATTTCGGACAATAGCTTAGTGTCTTGTATATTCTACTATTAGCTCATACACTTGTGACATCAGGTCTTGGCACACACTAGTAGAATTGTGGTTTTGGATTATTTCTATGGTTATGACTACACTCAGCTGCTATCGTTTTATTTATTTTAAACCTGTTGTTTCTTAAATCCTTTAAATAAGGAAAGTTTAATTACTAGAAAATCTATTAAAAAAGGAAATCACGTGGTTAGTTCATTGTTGGCTTGCCTAGCGGCGGCGCTGGGCGCCATCACGACCTATAAAAGAATTAGGTCATGACATAATTATTATATTCTGGAGTAATGAGGTACGAGTATTATTCAGTAAACATATTCTTGTCATGGAACTTTTCAAGGAATCAATTATCCATGTTTACGAGTCAAACACAAAAGTGCTCTTTTGTTTTCTTGATTAGATAAGAGATTGCAGTTTTTGTGGACAATTGCCTATTCGCCTTCATTTTTGGATATCTATTTCTTTAAAGTATGGGTGTACATGGACCGGTGTCACGACCCAAAATCCAACTAGCCATGATGGCACCTAACCTCACCCGCTAGGTAAGCCAAATAACAATAATCTGATTCAATTAATATTTAACTGACTCTAATACACTCCCTAAGGACTGGCAGTACAAATCACGAGCTTCTAAGATTAGAGTTTACAAGCTGGTATGAAATAAATCTATCATCTGTTCGAAATGTACATTAAAAAGGCTACCATGAACAAGAGGCAGCTATGACCGGAACACATGTACATCTTCAAATCCAGCTCCCGTCGATCACAACAACATCAACATCCAATATCTACAAGTAAGGTGCAGAAGTGTAGTATGAGTACAACTGACCCCATGTACTCAATAAATAACAAACCTAACCTTAGGTTGAAAGTAGTGATGAGCTGGAACAAAGGTCAGGGTCCAACACCAATAGCCAACAACCGTTCATAACAACATAATAGAAGTAATCAAAGAAGTAGCTCAGAGATAAAATACACAGCTCGTTCATAGTTCCAGAAAAATTTGCCTACTTTTCAAGTATATCAGTGAAAACCCAAATCTTTACCGAAATTACCAAAATATTAGTACATTTTGTAAAACTGTGAGTTTTCCCAAAAAGCTTTCAACAACAGATAGGATGTTTCATTTTCAAATGGCATGAGGAAAATACATCTCTATGCCTACAAGTCAATCAGTATGTGAAGTCATGAATGACACAATATTGTACAACATGAGGAAAAATGCATCTCTATGCATGTATGTTAAGCATGTCAATACGATGCAACTTAGTAATAAAACCATATGCATACTCTCAGAGTATCAATTCACTCAGTCCACCCGGTCACTCAGTCCTCACAGTCACTCAATCCTTCTAATCGCTCGGAACTCGGCACTCGCACTCAGTAGGTACCTACACTCACCGGGGGTGTGTACAGACTACGGAGGGGCCCCTTCAGCCCAAGCGCTATAATCTGCACGGACAACTCACGTGCTACAATAAGCCAATCTGGTCTACTGCTGCTGTAGCCCGATCCTATAATTATCCTCATAATCAGTCCATCAGCCTCACTCAGTCATCAATCTCTCCAATCTCTCGAGCTCACAATGTCATGAAACTAGCCCAAAATGATGATATGATGTATCAATAAATAACAGCAGAGACTGAGATATGATACACAATGAATGAATATGACTGAGTATGAAATTACAGTTTAAACATATAATTCAACAATAGAAATGACCTAGTGGGTCCCAATAATACCAACATTTGCCTAAGCATGATTTCTAATATGAGTCACAACTCAGTTTCTCTAACACATAAAAATACATGGAAGAATAAAAGTTAATTGACTAAACAGCTCTACAGAATCAACTAAGTCTCAATTTCTATGGTGCACGCCCACACGCTCGTAACCTAGCATGTGCGTCACCTCCAAACAATTCACATAACATGTATAATCAGGGTTCATACCCTCAACTCCAAGATTAGAGATGTTACTTACCTCGAACAAGCCGAATCCAATGTCGAGCAAGCTAAACAATGCTCCAAAAATTCTATTCTGCGCATATCAACTTCCGAACGGCTCGAATCTAATCACAATTAATTCAATTCAGTCAACACAAATTATAGGAATTAATTCCATATCAAAATACTAATTTCCCCAAAAATCCGAATTTATATTCAAAATTTGCCTGAGGGTCCCACATCTTGGAACTCGATAAAAGTTACAAAATATGAATACCCATTCAACCATGAGTCCTACCATACCAATTTTACCAAATTCCGACATCAACTCGACCCTCAAATCCTCAAATTAAACTAAGAGGGTTTTCTAAAGTTTCCAACTTAATTCACCAATTAAATATTAAAAACAACTATGGATTCGGGCAATTTGACCACTATTGAGTTAAAAACACTTACCTCGATGTTTTTCTTGAAAATGTCATGAAAATCGCCTCTTCCCGAGCTCCAATTCGTCAAAAATGGAAAATGATCAAACTCTCAATATTAAATATTTCTTTTGTCCAACTGTTCTGTCTCGTTTCGTGTGAAAAAAATCCCAAAACTCTCTTTTGATGCCTTCAATGGATTCCTTGTAATATTTAAGTCAAGTTAGGCTTTTGAATCACCCAATTTGGCCTTAAAATGAGGGAGATATGATATTTTGAAGATTTAAATGAAGTCTGAAAGTTTACGGGATAAAAAATGACATTTTTGTAATTATTTTACACAAGAAAATCAACAACGAAAGAATTTTCGTTTTAGCACCCAAAACTCATTCGAAACCTTCCGGACACAAATTATATATGTGTTTCAATCATAAAACACGCTACGAACCTGCTCGCATATTGACCTGATATTCACCATGTTCAAACTCCAAATCCTTAACTTAACTAGTTTCTCAACTAGTGATCCAAAACACACCCGAGCCCCTAGGGACCCCATTCAATCATACCAACAAGTCTTTAAACATGATATGAACTTAGTCGAAACCTCAAATCACATCAAACAACGGTAAAACCACGAATCATACCCCAATTCAAGCTTAACGAAACCAAGAAATTCCAACTTCTACATTCGATGCCGAAACCTATCAAATCAAGTCTAATTGAGCTCAAATTTTGCACACAAGTCATAAATGACATAACAGATCAATGAAGATTTTTAAAACTGGATTCCGACCCCGATATCAAAAAGTCAACTCCATGGTCAAACTTCCAAACTTAAATTTCTATTTTAGCCATTTCAAGCCTAATTTAACTACGGACTTTCAAATAATTTTCCAAACACGCTCCTTAGTCCAAAATTACCATACGGAGCTATTGGAATCATCAAAAATCCATTCCAAGGTCAAATTCACAAAAGTCAAACTTGATCAACTCTTCCAACTTAAAGTTTCCTAGTTGAGAATCATTCTTCCAAATCAATTCCGAATAACCTGAAAACCAAAACCGACGATTGACATAAGTCATAATACATTATACGGAGCTACTCATGACCTCAAACTACCGAACGAAGTGCAAATGCTCAAAACGACCGGTCGGGTCGTTACATCCTCCCCCACTTAAACATACGTACGTCCTCGAACGTGCCCAGAGTTGTTCTTAAGCCGTCAGATCACCGTGTAACCTTACCATGCACATACCCGGGGGTGATCCCACGTCACCCTATTCCATATAGGCCAGAAAATACAACATACTGAAGATCATTACTTCAACCTTAGCCCGTAAACCCAAAATCCAATTTCCAACAATTTCCTACAAGACCTGAATCTCGCATCTACACACTGTCTAAGTCTGAACAAGTTGCACAAAGTCATAAACATAACCCGAGACACAATAACATGATATACCACATAACTCAAATACTCATAGCAATAACTTCCGACGCAATAGCTGCTCGATAACTAACTTGACATCGGTAACAAACCTCATATCAACTAAAGTTTTGTTCTGAACCTTTGTATACTACCGATGATGAAAGAAACATGCAGAAACTCTTAACCACTCATAAAATCAACAGGTCATGAAGCTCTCTCTCGCCCGACGGGAACCAAAGCCAAGTTCGAAGTCGACTTCCGATGCTATTCTTCCAAACATATCGTAATCAAATCCGATAGTATCAATTCTAGCTCCAATGACTTTATCTCATCAAACACTACTATTCTATTGACATGCCACACCAATACAACCTAAAGTCACAACCGTGCAATCTGTGCTCCAACAAGCAACAATTCAAATGTACTCAATCGGGGAAAATGACTCAAATGAGAGAACCGTCCCGCAAGCTCAACAAGTACTACTACAACGCAATGCTATGAACCTATCACACATAGTAGGACCAAGACACATGAATCTAACACAAAGGATCATATCCCAACATAGCCCCTCTGCAATGCATGACCGTCCAAACACTGGTCCATATGAAATACCTCAAGCCACAATGCTCAAAATCAACAACTACATGTAATTCAACATCAAGTATACGAAGTGCATGACCATAACCATGGAGAAGAAAATAACACAATATACCATAGATCGGAAAGACCACAACGAAGGCGCAATCAACCTTTACACACCCCAATCTCTATCTTGCTCGAATTCCGCTATAAGGCCCAAAAAGAACCGCATCATGTGTGCATATAACCAATGAATCACAACCCCTCGTAACATGGAAGAGTAACACATAGAACATATCAGATACAAATAAAATTAATTCTAATCGAATGGCACATCCCTCAACAATAATAGTTTGGAGTCAACAAATTCATCTCGGTGTAGAATACACATCCTTATTGGGCCTACCAATGGACCCCAAATAAACTCTGGTCACCCACAGTGCTCTCCCAGCTCAGAGTTTATCCCGTGCTCCATCGGGTCAGGGCTCGTCTATGCCAGGTCCTTCTACCAGTTATCACGGTGCTCGGGGATCCCTTCAGTCCCTAACACTAGCACCTGGAAATTGCAATGAGTGTAGAGAGTTTGGCCATATCAGGAGATATTGTCCCCGCCTTACGGGAGGTTCGAGTCAGCAGAGGAGCCAGTCTACGACATCAGCACCAATTTTTTCACCACCCACTCAACCAGCTCGGGGTGGAGCCCAGTCAGCTAGGGGTCGCACGAGAGGGGAAGGCCGTTCAGGGGGCGGCCAGGCCCGTTTCTATGATCTTCCTGCCAGACCAGATGCCATTACTTCAGATGTTGTGATTACATGTATTGTCTCAGTTTTCCATAGAGATGCCTCTGTATTATTTGACCCTAGTTCCACTTATTCATATGTGTCCTCGTATTTCGCTTATTATTTGGTTATGCCCCGTGAGTCTTTAGTTTCATCTGTTCATGTATCCACTCCAGTGGGTGATACTATCATTGTGGACCATGTATATCGGTCATAAGTGGTGACTATTGGGAGTCTGGAGACCAGAGTAGATCTTTTGTTTCTTAGTATGGTCGATTTTGACGTGATTTTGGGTATGGATTGGTCTTCTCCATGTCATGCTGTTCTAGATTATCACGCTAAGACCGTGACATTGGCGATGTCATAGTTTCCGAGGGTTGAGTGGAGCAGCTCTATAGACTATGTTCCCAGTAGAGTAATTTCATACTTGAAAGCTCAACAAATGGTTCAGAAGGGATGTCTATCTTATCTGGCCTTTGTGAGGGATGTTAGTGCAGAGGACCCAACTATTGATTCTATTCCGGTGGTGTGATATTTCCCGGATGTGTTTCTTATAGACCTGCCAGGCATGCTGCCTGATAGGGATATTGATTTTGGTATTGATTTGGTGCCGAGCACTCAGCCCATTACTATTTCACCGTACTGTATGGCACCTGATGAGTTGAAGGAGCAGCTTCAGGAACTCCTTGATAAGGGGTTTATTCGGCCTAGCGTGTCACCTTAGGGTGCACCAGTTCTATTTGTGAAGAAGAAGGACGGTACTATGAGAATGTGCATTGATTACAGACAGTTGAACAATATCACAATCAAGAACAAGTATCCTTTACCGCGTATTGATGATTTGTTTGACCAGTTTCAGGGAGCGATGGTGTTCTCCAAGATTGATTTGAGGTCAGGGTATCTCCAGCTAAAGATTTGGGACTCAGATATTCTTAAGACATCTTTCAGGACCCGATATGGCCATTATGAGTTCATTGTGATGTCTTTTGGGCTGACCAAGCCCCATCAGCATTCATACATCTGATGAACAGTGTGTTTCAACCTTATCTTGACTCGTTCATTATTGTATTCATTGATGACATCCTAGTGTACTCTCGTAGCCAGGAGGAGCATGCTCAGCATCTGAGGATTGTGTTACATCGATTGAGGGAGGAGAAGCTTTATGTAAAGTTCTCCAAGTGTGAGTTTTGGCTCAGTTCAGTGGCGTTCTTGGGGCACGTGGTGTCCAATGAGGGTATTCAGGTGGATCCGAAGAAGATAGAAGCGGTGTAGAGTTGGCCTAGACCGTCCTCAGCCACGAAGATTCGGAGCTTTCTTGGGTTGGTGGGCTATTACCGTCGTTTTGTGGAGGGTTTCTCATCTATTGCATCGACCTTGACTAAATTGACATAGAAGAGTTCTCCTTTCAGGTGGTCGGATGAGTGCGAGGAGAGCTTTCAGAAGCTCAAGACTGCTTTGACCATGACTACAATTCTAGTTCTACCATCAGCTTCGGGTTTCTTACACAATTTTTTGTAATGCCTCACGGATCGGTATTGGGTGTGTTCTGATGCAGGAGGGTAGAGTAATTGCTTATGCTTCGTGCCAGTTGAAGCCCCATGAGAAGAACTATCATGTCCACAACCTTGAGTTAGCAGTTATTGTTCACGCCTTGAAGATTTGGCGGCACTATTTGTACGGGGTCCATTGTGAGATTTACACTGATTATCGGAGTTTGCAGCAACTGTTCAAACAGAAGGATCTTAACTTGTGTCAGCGGTGGTGGTTGGAGCTTCTTAAGGACTCTGATATCACCATTTTGTACCATCTCGGGAAGGCCAATGTGGTGGCCGATGCCTTGAGTCGCCGGGCGGAGAGTTTGGGGAGCTTAGCATATCTTCCAGCAGCAGAGAGGCCATTGGCATTGGATGTTCAGGCCTTAGCTTTCCAGTTTGTTAGATTAGATGTTTCTTAGCCGAGTCGAGTATTGGCTTGTGTGGTCTCTCGGTCTTCTCTTTATGATCGTATCAGGGAGTGTCAGTATGATGACCCCCATATGCTTTTCCTTAAGGACACGATCCAGCACGGTGATGCTAAGAATGTCACTATTGGGGATGATGGTGCATTGAGGATGCAAGGCAGGATGTGTGTGCCCAATGTAAATGGTTTGCGTGAGCTGATTCTCCAGGAGACTCACAGTTCACGATATTCTATTCATCCAGGTGTTGCGAAGATGTATCAAGACTTGAGACAGCATTACTGGTGGAGGAGGATGAAGAAGGACATAGTGGAGTATGTAGCTCGGTGCTTAAATTGCCAACAAGTGAAGTATGAGCATCAACGACCAGGTGGGTTCCTTCAGAAGCTAGAGATTTCAGAGTGGAAATGGGAGCGAATCACTATGGATTTCATTGTTGGGCTTCCACAGACTCAGCGGAAGTTTGATGCAGTTTGGGTGATTGTGGACCGGCTGACCAAGTCAGCTTATTTCATTCTTGTAATGACTACCTATTCTTCCGAGCAGCTGGCTCGAGTGTATATCAGCGAGATCATCAGGCTTCATGGCATACCGATATCTATCATTTCTGACTGGGGTACGCAGTTTACATCACGGTTCTGGAGGGCCGTACAACATGGGCTGGGTACTCGAGTGGAGTTGAGCACAACATTTCACCCTTAGACGGATGGACAGTCCGAGCGCACTATTCAAATATTAGAGGATATGCTCCGTGCGTGTGTGATGGAGTTTGGGGGTTCGTGGGATCAATTCTTGCCACTAGCGGAGTTTGCTTACAACAACAGTTATCAGTCGAGTATCCAGATGGCACCGCATGTGGCTCTGTATGGTCGGAGGTGTAGGTCTCCAGTGGGTTTGTTCGAGCTGGGCGAGGCTAGATTATTGGGTACAGACTTAGTTCAGGATGTTCTGGAGAAGGTTAGAGTGATTCAGGATAGACTATGCACAGCCCGGTCCAGACAGAAGAGTTATGCGGATCGAAAGGTTCGCGATGTTGCATTCATGGTTGGAGAGCGGGTCTTGCTCTGGGTGTTACCTATGAAGGGTGTTATGAGGTTCGGAAAGAAGGGCAAGCCGATCCCGAGGTTTATCGGTCCATTCGAGGTATTGCGACGTGTTGGGGAGGTTGCTTATGAGCTTGCCTTGCCTCCTAGTCTAGCAGGAGTTCATCCAGTATTCCATGTTTCTATGCTCCAGAAGTATCACGACGATCCATCTCATGTATTGGATTTCAGCTCAGTCCAGTTGGACAAGGATTTATCTTATGTTAAGGAGCCGGTGGCGATCTTAGATAGGCAGGTTAGAAAGCTGAGATTGAAGAATATTGCTTTTATGAGGTTCAGTGGAGGGGTCATCTGGTTGAGGAAGCGACTTGGGAGACCGAGCATGATATGTACAGCCGTTATCCTCATCTTTTCACCACTTCAGGTATGTCTCTATGCTCATTCGAGGACGAACGATTATTTTAAGAGGGGGATGATATAATGACCTGGCCGGTCATTTTGAGTGTATTAGCCCTGATCCCCTATTTAGTGTTTTCTCCGTATCTGTTTCTGCTTATGTGACTTGCCGAGAGGTCTTGTTTTTGGTTTCAGAGTGTTTTAGGTCACATAGTCCCTAAAACGGAAGCTTAAGTCTTATGATTTTGACTGTAGTCAGAACTGTGTGAAGACGACTTCAGAATATAGTTCCGTCAGTTCCGTTATCTCTGTTGGGTGATTTTGGACTTAGGAGCGTGTCCGGATTGTGAATTTGAGGTCTGTAGCTAATTTAGGCTTGAAATGGCGAAAGTTAAATTTTTGGGAAGTTTGGCCGGGGGTTGACTTTTTGATATCGGGGTCAGATTCTGATTCCGAAAGTTGGAGTAGGTCTGTAATGTTGAATATGGCTTATGTGCAAAATTTGCTATCAATCGAACGTGGTTTGGTAGGTTTCAGCGTCATTTGTGGAATTTGAAAGTTTAGAAGTTCTTTAGGCTTGAATCCAGGTGTAATTGGTGTTTTGATGTTGTTTTGTGTGATTCGAAGGTTCCTCTAAGTTCGCATGGGGTTATATGACTTGTTGGTATGTTTGGTTGAGGTCCTGGGGGCCTCGGGGGTGTTTCGGATGCCCATCGGAAGGAAATTTGGACTTAGGCATTGCTGGTTTCTTCTGGTGTTTTGGTGTTTCGCACTTGCGGTGGGAGCCCGTAGGTGCGGCCCCGTAGAAGCGATAAGAAGGATGTAGATGCGAGCAAGGCTGGGTTGGACTGGAAGCACAGGTGCGAGGTTAGGAGCGCATCTGCGAAACCGCAGATGCAGAAGGGGAGGCGCAGATGCGGAGAAAGGCCTGAGTGTGAAGGATCGCAGAAGCGGGTAGGGCCCGCACGTGCAAATATGTGACCGTAGATGCAAAATCTGAGAGCTTAAGTGGGATCTGCACCTGCGATGGAATTTCTGCAGGTGCGGCGTCGCAGATGCGACAGGAGGTCCGCAAGTGAGGTTTTGCTGGGCAGAACCTATAAATAGAAGACTTCGAGATTTTTCACCATTTTCACATTTTGGAACTCGAATTTTGGAGGATTTTGAGGAGGATTTTGAAGTGTTTGGTGAGGTAAGTTCCTTGTGCCTATTTATCTTCAATAATGGTGTTTACCCACTGATTTTACACCTAGTTGGTGAGTTTTTGTGGTGAGATTTGGGAGATTAGGGCTTGGGAATTGGGGAGTGAATTTTGGGGTTTTGGAGGGGCAAATGATGTCAGATTTCGATAAAATGGGAATGGTTGGACTCGTGAGTGAATGTGCTTCCGAGTTTTGTGTCTTTTGTCCGGTTTTGAGATATGGGCCGAGGGGAAGAGGGGGGGGGTTGAGCCTATTTCGGATTTTGACTTATAATTTCATATTTTTCTTGTGGAATTGATTCTTTTAGCCTACATTAATTATATGGTACTGCTTGTGGCTAGATTCGGGGCGTTTGGAGATTGATACGAGGGGCAAAGGCATTGCGGAGTAGGATTTTGCGCGGTTGAGGTAAATAACAGTTTTAAATTTGGTCCTGAGGGTATGGAACCCCAGATTTTGGTATGATGTGACTATTTTGTAGGTGACACACACGCTAGGTGACGGGCGTGTGGGCATGCACCATGAGGGATTGTGACTTGGTCCGTCCCGTAAGACTGTAAAGTCGAATAGACTATTGTTAATTACCTGTTCTCTCTGTGTAATAGAAATGTGACTTCAAATCAAGTTAGAAATCGTGCATAGGCTATGATGATACTGTTGGGACCCGCAGAGGTCGCATACTTGTTGAATTATTTGCTAATTGCTGTCTTGTACTCAGTCATGGTTTTACCTGCGTATCATATCTCAGTCTCTTCTTGATTCTTGTTGATACATTATGTTATAATTGTTTGGGCTGATCTTTATGATTCTGAGACCCGAGACGAGCCTTATGGCTGTATATATATATGGATCGGGTTGCATGCCGCAATAAGCCTTATGGCTATTTATATATTATGGGATCGGGCTGCACACCACAACGATATAGCGCTTGGGCTGAAGGAGCCTCTCCGGAGTCTGCACACCCCCAGTGAGCACATGCACCTATTGAGTGCAAGTACTGAAGGCTGAAAGCCGAGTGATTGAGCTATTTTGACGAGTTGAGTGACTATTGCTGTCATGACCCGAAATTTCCACTTTCGGACCGTGATGGCACCTAACATTTTACTTGCTAGGCAAGCCAACGTTAGAATAATATTAATCAATTTTTAAACAATCCTTACATTATGAATAATCATGGAAACAAAAGTGGAAGCAAAATTTGAAATATAGTTAAATAATCCATAAATGCAACGGTGTCTAAATACCAATCCAGAATTGGTGTCACAAGTGCACGAGCTTCTAGAATAAATACAAATAAAGGTCTGAATAAAATAAAGCTGTCTGGAAATAAACACACAGCTAAAGTAAAATAGACGGGGACTTCAAAACTGCGGACGCCATGCAGTTATACCTCAAGTCTCCTTTGGTAGCTGAAATCCGAGCAAGTCTACGGTACGCCGCTGGGACCAACTCCATAATCTGCACGAGAAGTGCAGAGTATAGTATCAGTACAACCAACCCCATGTACTGGTAAGTGCTGAGCCTAACCTCGATGAAGTAGTGACGAGGCTAAGGCGGGTCACTTACATTACCTGTACGCAATATTAGTAACATCAATAATAATAGAAATAAATCAGGTAACTCATTTATAAAAATTGAAGCCAACTCAGCAGTCATAACCAATTATCATTTCCTTCAATTCTATTGCAGCGTGCAACCCGCTCTCATAATATATTCACTTTCAATTCTGTTGCAGCGTGTAACCCGCTCTCACAATATATTCACTTTCGGTTCTGTTGCGTCGTGCAACCCGGTCCACCCATATATTCATTTTAATGAAGTCTGTCATATATTTATTTCAATCAAGTATATATATAGACTTTTAAATAAATCTGTCATATATTTATTTCAATCAAGTATATATATAGACTTTTAAATAATTCTGTTGCGGCGTGCAATACGATCCCCCAATATTGACTTTTCATTAATTCTATTGCGGCGTACAACCTGATCCTCCAATATTAACTTTTAATAAGTCTGTTGCGGCGTGCAACCCGATCCTCCAATATTAACTTTTTAAGTCTGTTGCGGCATGTTACCCGATCCTTCAATATTTCCATTTCAATCAATTCTTATAGAAGAAATTCCCCAATAAATGCAACAATTAATATAAAATCATAGTACAACAAGCATACAACAATTATGATTTAATTATGAAACAAACAATGACAAATAGCAAATTATTATAGAAATCAGGGAGAAAATAGGTAGTTTAATATTTAATATGCTAAATGTCAAATAACAATTAAAACACATAATTCAAATAGCATGTAATAATTAATGCAGGAATTCAAGAATTAATATTTGACAAAGAATAAAAGAGAAACAATTATTATAATAATTAATTTATGATTAAATATTTTCATGATTTTTCAAGTAAGCAGACAAACAATTAATTTGACGGCGTATAGACACTCGTCACCTCGCCTATACGTCGTTCGCATGCAATTCACATAACAAATAATTTAAGAGTTCTATTACCGCAAGTCAAGGTTAACCCCGACACTTACCCCGCTTTGCAAATTTCAATCAATTACTCAACCACAACTTTTCCTTTTAAATTTTCCTTCGAAAGCTTCAAATCTATTCATAAACAATTTAATATATTCAATACTAATCATAGGAATTAATTCCATATGAATTTACAAATTTTCCGGTTAAAAATTCGAAATTCATTAAAATATTCGACAGTGGGACCCACATCTCAAATACCAAAAAAACTCATGAAATCCGAACACCCGTTCCGATACGAGTTCAACCATACAAAATTTCTCCAATTCCGATATCAAATAGACCTTCAAATCTTAATTTTTTGTTTTTGGAAGATTTTATAAAAATCTGATTTTTCTTCCATAAATTCATGGATTCATGATATAAACGAGTATGTAATCATGAAATATAATCAATATAGGATAAGAAACACTTACCCCAATATTTTCCCGTGAAAATCGCCCAAAAATCTCTTTACCCGAACTCAAAAATGGAAAAGAGTTGAAAATGGGTCGAAACCCCATTTCCAGAACTTAAGTTCTGTTTCTGGGATTTTTACCCTTCGCGAATGCAGTCAGTGCCTCGCGTTCGCGAAGCACAAATTTGTGCTGTCCAACTTTACTCTTCGCGAATGTGAGGGCTACCTTGCGAATGCGATGCTTGCCTGGCTTGACCTTCGCGAACGCGAGATGCCCTTCGCGAACGTGAAGTCTAATTTTCCTGGCCAGCCTCTTTCCCTTCGCGAACGCGGGGATTCGATCTCGAACGCAAAGCTTTACATCTCGACCCTTCGCGAATGCGTTCCCTTAGTTGCGAACACGAAGCACAAAAAGTGCCAGTCCAAATTTCCTCTTCGCGAATGCGAGACTCCCCTTGCGAACGCGAAGAAGGAATCCAGAAGCATATTTCTGCAGTTTTCTTAAGTCCAACAATGATCCGTTAACCACCCAAAAATAACTCGAGCCCTCGGGGCTCCAAACCAAACAAGCACCCAAGTCCTAAAACATCATACAAACTTGTTCGCGTGATCAAATCGCCAAAATAACACCTAGAACTACGAATCAGACACCAAATCAAAGGAAGTTTTCAAGAAAACTTTAAAACTTATATTTTTACAATCGAACGTCCGAATCACGTCAAATCAACTCCGATTCCCACTGAATTCGGCAGACAAGTCATATATATTATAGTGGACCTATACCGGGCTCCAGAACCAAAATACAGACCCGATGTCAATAAATCCAACATCAGTAATTTCTTAGAAATCATTAAGCTTTCAAGCTTTTAATGTTTCATCAAAATTCCATATCTCGGGCTAGGGACCTTGGAATTCGATTCCGGGCATACGCCCAAGTCCCAAATCACGATACGGACTTACCGAAATTGTTAAAAGACTGATCCGGGTCTGTTTGCTCAAAATGTTGACCAAAGTCAACTTAGTTGAGTTTTAAAGCTCTATTTCACATTTTAATCTATGTTTCACATAAAAACTTTTCGAAAAATTGTACGGACTGTGCACACAAGTCGAGGAATGATAAATGGTGCTTTTCGAGGTCTTAGAACTCAAAATTGCTTATTTAATTTAAAGATGACAGTTTGGGTCATCACATTCTCCACCTCTAAAACAAACGTTCGTCCTCATACGGAGTTAGAGAAAAGTACTTGAGCTGGTGAATAAATGTGGATATTTAGTCCGCATGTCCGACTCGGACTCCCAGGTAGATGCCTCTACCGACTAACCTCTCCATTGCACCCGAACTGAAGGATAACTCTTAGACCTCAACTGTTGGACCTGCCGGGCTAGAATAGCCACCAGTTCCTCCTCATAAGTCAAATCTTTGTCCAATTGAATTTAGCTGAAATCTAACACATGGGACGGATCACCATGATATTTTCGGAGCATAGACACATGGAACACCGAATGAACCGCTGATAAACTAGGTGGTAATGCAAGCATGTAGGCTACTTCACCCACCCTTTCAAGAATTTCAAAGGGTCCGATATACCTAGGGCTCAACTTGCCCTTCTTTCCGAACCTCATTACACCTTTCATAGGTGAAACCCGGAGCAATATTCGTTCTCCAACCATGAATGCAATATCACGAACTTTACAGTCGACATAACTCTTTTGCCTAGACTGAGCTGTGCGAAGTCGATCCTGAATAATCTTGACCTTATCCAAGGCATCCTGTACCAAATCGGTACCCAACAACCAAGCCTCTCCCGATTCAAACCAACTAACTGGCAATCGGCATTGCCTTCCGTATAATGCCTCATATGGAGCGATCTGAATGCTCTACTGGTAGCTATTATTATAAGCAAACTCCACAAGTGGCAATAAATGATCCCAAGAACCTCCAAAGTCTATAACACAAGTGCGGAGCATATCTTCCAATATCTGAATAGTGCGCTCTGACTGTCCGTCTGTTTGTGGATGAAATGCTGTACTCAACTCCACCCGCGTGCCTAACTCACGCTGTACAGCCCTCTAGAAATGTGAGGTAAACTGCGTACCTCGATCTGAAATAATAGACACGGGCACACCGTGAAGGCGGAGAATCTCACGAATGTAAATTTCAGCTAATCTCTCTGAAGAATATGTAACTGCCACTGGAATGAAATGTGCTGACTTGGTCAACCTGTCCACAATGACCCAAACTGCGTCAAATTTTCTCTGAGTCTGCGGGAGCCCAACAACAAAATCCATAGTGATACGCTCCCACTTCCACTCAGGAATTTCTAACTTCTGAAGCAAACCACCAGGTCTCTGATGCTCGTACTTAACTTGCTGACAATTCAGACACCGAGCTACATATGTAACTATAACCTTTTTCATTCTCCTCCACCAATAATGTTTCCGAAAATCTTGATACATTTTAGCGGTACCTGGATGAATAGAATATCTAGAACTGTGTGCCTCCTCAAGAATTAATTCACGAAGCCCATCCACATTAGGCACACAAATACGGCCCTATATTTGCAGAACTCCATCTTCCCCCACAACAACCTGTTTGGCATCACCGTGCCGCACCGTGTCCTTAAGGACTAGTAAATGAGTATCATCATACTGCCTCTCTCTGATGCGCTCATATAAAGAAGACCGAGCGGCTGTGCAAGCTAGAACCCGACTGGGTTCTGAAACATATAACCTCACGAACTGATTAGCCAAAGTCTGAACATCTGCAGCTAATGGCCTCTCACCAACCGGAATATACGCAAGACTGCCCATACTCACAGCCTTTCTACTCAAAGCATCGGCCACCACATTGGCCTTTCCGAGGTGATACAAAATGGTGATATCATAGTCTTTCAACAACTCCAACCATCTTCTCTGGCTCAAATTAAGATCTTTTTGTTTGAACAGATACTGAAGGCTACGATGATCAGTAAATACCTCACATGAGACACCGTAGAGGTAATGCCTCCAAATCTTCAGCGCATGAACAATGGCTGCCAATTCTAAGTCATGAACAGGATAATTCTTCTCGTGAACTTTCAACTGCCGCGACACATATGCAATTGCCTTGTCATCTTACATTAATACTGCACCAAGCCCAATGTGAGATGCGTCACAATATACCGTATACGATCCTGAACCTGTGGGTAATACCAATACTGGCGCCGTAGTCAAAGCGGTTGTGAGCTTCTAAAAGCTCAACTCACACTCATCTGACCATCTGAATGGAACACCTTTCTGGGTCAATCTGGTCAATGGGCTTACTATAGATGAAAATCCTTCCACCAACCGATGATAATAACCTGCTAAACCCAGGAAACTCTGGATATTTGTAACTGAAGTAGGTCTAGGCCAATTCTGAATAGCCTCAATCTTCTTAGGATCCACCTTTATGCCTTTTGCCGATACAACATTCCCCAAAAAGCAACCGAGTCTAAAAAAACTCATATTTTGAAAACTTGGCATATAACTGATTATTCTTCAAGGTATGAAGCACACTTCGAAGATGCTGCTCATGATCCTCTCGACTGCTGGAATAAATCAAGATATCATCAATGAATACAACCACAAAAGAATCCAAATAAGGCTTGAACACCCGATTCATCAAATCCATAAATGCTGCTGGGGCATTTGTCAACCCAAATGACATCATTAGGAATTCGTAATGCCCATACCGAGTTCAAAATGTTGTTTTAGGGACATCAGATGCCCTAATCTTCAACTGATGGTAACCAGACCTCAAATCAATCTTCGAAAATACCTTGGTACCTTGAAGCTGACCAAATAAGTCATCAATTCTTGGCAGCGAATATTTGTTTTTGATAGTGGCCTTGTTCAACCGCCGATAGTCTATACACATCCGCATAGAGCCATATTTCTTCTTTACAAATAATACTGGTGCACCCCAGGGCGAGACACTGGGTCTAATGAATCCCTGATCAAGCAAGTCTTGTAACTGCTCTTTCAATTCTTTCAACTCTGGCGGGGCCATACGGTATAATGGAATAGAAATAGGCTGAGTACCCGGAGCCAAATCAATACAGAAGTCAATATCTCTGTCGGGTGGCATCCCAGACAGATCTACAGGAAATACTTTTGGAAATTCAGGAACAACTGGTACTGAGTCCATAGAAGGAACATCCGCACTGGGATCACGAATATAAGCCAAATAGGCTAGACACCCTTTCTCTACCATACGCCGAGCTTTCATATAAGAAATAACCCTGCTGGCAGAAAGACCGGGAGTTCTTTTCCACTCTAACCGAGGTAACCCCGGCATAGCTAGGGTCACTATCTTGGCATGACAATCCAATATAGCATGGTAAGGGGACAACCAATCAATACCCAAGACGACATCAAAATATACCATATCAAGAAGTAGAAGATCCACACTAGTCTCAAGATTATCAATAGTAACCACACACGAATGGTAGACATGATCTACTACAACAGAGTCTCCCATCGGTGTAGATACACACACAAAAACACTGAGAGAATCACAAGGCACAACCAAATATGAAGCAAAATAGGAGGACACATAGGAATAAGTAGATCTTGGATCAAATAGAACTGAAGCATCTGTATGGCAAACTAGAATAATACCTGTGATCATGGCATCAGATGATTCGGCCTCAGGCCTAGCTGGAAAAGCATAAAATCAGGGTTGGGCCCCACCACTCTGAACTTTATCCCTGGGATGGCCTCTGACTGGCTGGCTTCCACCTCTAACGGTCTGACCTCCATCTCTAATGGCCTGACCTCCACCTCTAATAGCCTGACCTCTACCTCTAGCTACCTGACCCCTACCTCTAGTTGGCTGAGCAGGCGATGAAGCAACTGGTGCCGGTATGATGGCACGAGAATCTTGCCGAGATCTGTTACTCGCCAATCTAGGGCAATACCTCTTGATGTGACCAATGTTCCCACACTCATAACACCCATCCTGTTGCCGTGGCTGATGAAGCTGAAGTTGACCCAGATGGGTCGGATAACCACTGTAGTAACTCTAGAGTGGTGGTGCACTGATAGGTGCTAAATGCGCATGGAATACTGGCTGCCTAGAGTAAGGTATAATAGGACCGTGACTCCCTGAAGCACCAGGAGATACATGAAGTGTTGAATGAAATAGTCTGGGAGGATGACCCCTACCAAAATTACCTCTGCCTCCAGACAAGGCACCACTGAAACCACCAAACTGACGAGGCCTCTTATCGGACCTCTGCCCTCTTTCCTGTGTAAGAACCATCTTGATCCTCCTTGCGACATTAGCAGCCGCCTGAAAAGAAATCTCACTTCCGATCTCCTTGGCCATCTGAAGTCTGATAGGGTGAGTGAGTCTCTCAATAAACCTCCTTACTCTCTCTCTCCCTCCGTGGGTAGTAAAAGGAGAGCATGAAGGGCCAAATCCACAAAACGGGACTCATACTGAGTAACAATCATACTGCCATACTGTAGATGCTCAAATTCCTTACGGAATTCCTCTCTCAGTGTGATAGGGAGGAACTTCTCCAGAAATAGCTGAGAGAACTTCTCCCAGGTAAGTGCAGGCGATCCGACAGGTCGGGTCAATGTATAATGTGTCCACCACCTCTTGGCGGAACCCGTCATCTGATATACAGCAAAATCAACCCCATTGGTCTCAACTATACCCATGTTCCGCAGCACCTCGTGGCAGCATTCAAGATAATCCTGTGGGTCCTCAGAAGGTGTACCACTGAAGTGAACTGGAAAGTGCTTAGTGAACTTATCCAGTCTTAATAAGGCCTCAAAGACATGGCGGGCCTATCACCGGTCTGTGCCGCAACAACTGGCTGAACTATCCCAATTGGGGGGGCTGCTGGAGCCTGATTCTGGGGAGCCATCTGCTCCAGAGCAGGAGTAGTGGGAGTTTGTGCTCCTCCCCCAGCCTCTGAGACGGCTGGTGCCACTGGAAATGTACCATTATGGGCCACGCCTTCCATAAGACTTACCAAATGGACTAGAGCGTCCTGAAGTACTGGAGTGGCTATGAATCCTTCCGGGACCTGAACTGGTCCAACTGGTACATTCTGAACTAGAACCTCCTCCTGAAGGTCCACCTGAGGTTCTTCAACAGGTGCAACTGCTCGAGCTCTGGACTGAGCTCTACCTTGTCCTTTACCTCAGCCTCTAGCACGACCTCGACCTCAACCTCTACCCCTGGCCATAGTTGCCACCGAGGGTTCTGGTCCCTGTCCATCAGTAGAGGTATTACGTGTTCTCACCATCTGCGAGAGAATAAGAGTAGAATGGTTCAATCATCGATGATAGAGTAAAATCGCACGACAGAATAAGAAAGAAGTGATATTGTTCCTAAACTTCATAGCCTCTGAGAGATAAGTACAGACCTCTCCGTACCGATCCTTCAGACTCTACTAAGCTTGCTCGTGACTCGTGAGACCTATGTAACCTAGTGCTCTGATACCAACTGTCATGACCCGAAATTCCCACTTTCGGACCGTGATGGCACCTAACATTTCACTAGCTAGGCAAGCCAACGTATATTAATCAATTTTTAAACAATCCTTACATTATTAATAATCAAGGAAACAAAAGCGGAAGCAAAGTTTGAAATATAGTGAAATAATCCATAAATGCAACGGTGTCTAAATAACATCCCAGAATTGGTGTCACAAGTGCACGAGCTTCTAGAATAAATACAAATAAAGGTCTGAATAAAATAAAGCTGTCTGGAAATAAACACACAGCTAAAGTAAAATAGACGGGGACTTCAGAACTGCGGACGCCATGCAGTTATACTTCAAGTCTCCTTTGGTAGCTGAAATCCGAGCAAGTCTACAGTACGCCGCTGGGACCAACTCCAAAATCTGCACAAGAAGTGCAGAATGTAGTATCAGTACAACCGACCCCATGTACTGGTAAGTGCTGAGCCTAATCTCGACGAAGTAATGACGAGGCTAAGGCGGGTCACTTACATTACTTGTACGCAATATTTTGTAACAGCAGCAATAATAGAAATAAACCAGGTAACTCATTTATAATAATTGAAGCCAACTCAACAGTCATAACTAATTATCATTTCCATCAATTCTGTTGCAGCGTGCAATCCGCTCTCACAATATATTCACTTTCAATTCTGTTGCAGCGTGCAACCCGCTCTCACAATATATTCACTTTCGGTTCTGTTGCGGCGTGCAACCCGCTCCTCCAATATATTTATTTTAATTAAGTCTGTCATATATTTATTTCAATCAAGTATATATATATATATATAAAGTTTTAAATAAGTCTGTCATATATTTATTTCAATCAAGTATATATATAGAATTTTAAATAAGTCTGTTGCGGCGTGCAATCTGATCCCCCAATATTGACTTTTCATTAATTCTACTACGGCGTACAACCCGATCCTCCAATATTAACTTTTAATAAGTCTGTGCGGCGTGCAACCCGATCCTCCAATATTAACTTTTAATAAGTCTGTTGCGGCGTGCAACCCGATCCTCCAATATTTCCATTTCAATCAATTCTTATAGAAGAAATTCCCCAATAAATGCAACAATTAATATAAAATCATAAGACAACAAGCATACAGCAATTATGATTTAATTATGAAATAAACAATGACAAATAGCAAATTATTATAGCAATTAGGGAGAAAATAGGCTGTTTAATATTTAATGTGCTAAGTGTCAAATAACAATTAAAACACATAATTCAAATAGCATGTAACAATTAATGCAGGAATTCAAGAATAAATATTTGACAAAGAATAAGAGAGAAACAATTATTATAATAATTAATTTATGAATTTTCAAGTAAGCAGGCAAACAATTAATTTGATGATGTATAGACACTCGTCACCTCGCCTATACATCGTTCACATGCAATTCACATAACAAATAATTTAAGGGTTCTATTCCCTCAAGTCAAGGTTAACCCTAACACTTACCTCGCTTTGCAAATTTCAATCAATTACTCAACCACAACTTTTCCTTTTAAATTTGCCTCCGAAATCTTCAAATCTATTCACAAACAATTCAATATATTCAATACTAATCATAAGAATTAATTCCATATGAATTTATAAATTTTTCGGATTAAAATCTGAAATTCATTAAAATATTTGACAGTGGGACCCACATCTCAAATACCGGAAAACTCATGAAATTCGAATACCCGTTCTGATACGAGTTTAACCATACAAAATTTGCCCAATTCCAATATCAAATGGACCTTCAAATCTTAATTTTTCATTTTTCAAAGATTTTATAAAAATCTGATTTGTCTTCCATAAATTCACAAATTCATGATATGAACGAGTATGGAATCATGAAATATAATCAATATAGGATAAAGAACACTTACCCCAATGTTTTCCCGTGAATATCTCCCAAACATCGCCTTACCCGAGCTCAAAAATGGAAAAGAGTTGAAAATGGGGCCCATTTCCAGAACTTAAGTTCTGTTTCTGGGATTTTTACCCTTCGCGAACGCGGTCAATGCCTCGCGTTCGCGAAGCACAAATTTGTGCTGTCCAATTTTACTCTTCGAGAATGTGAGGGCTACCTCGCGAACGCGATGCTTGCCTGGCTTGGCCTTCGCGAACACGAGATGCCCTTCGCGAATGCGAAGGCTAATTTTCTTGGCCAACCTCTTTCCCTTCGCGAACGCGGGGATTCAATCGCGAATGCGAAGCTTTGCACCTCGACTCTTTGCGAACGCGTTCCCTTAGTCATGAACGCGAAGCACAAAAAGTGCCAGTCCAAATTTCCTCTTCGCGAGCGAGACTCCCCTCGCGAACGCGAAGAAGGAAAACCAGAAGCAGATTTCTGCACTTTTCTTAAGTCCAACAATGATCCGTTAACCACCCGAAATCAACTCGAGCCCTCGGGGCTCCAAACCAAACATGCACTCAAGTCCTAAAATATCATACGAACTTGCTCGCGCGATCAAATCGCCAAATTAACACCTAGAACTATGAATCGGACACCAAATCAAAGGAAGTTGTCAAGAAAACTTTAAAACTTATATTTTTACAACCAGACGTCCGAATCACGTCAAATCAACTCCGATTCTCACCAAATTCGGCAGACAAGTCATAAATATTATAGTGGACCTACACATTATTTAAAGTTAATAAAAATGGAGCACTCCATATTCTATTAAATATTATATCTCACAAGAGAATCCCAAATATTTCTTGACATTCTTTAAAGAAAATTCTATATAAAGTCTTAAAAGTATATATTTTATATGTCGGTTTGGTTCAGGTTTTTAGTTGGTTTGGTTTAACTTTTCGATTTGGTTAGGTTTTCCGGTTCGGTTTGTACAATACCCCTACCGTAAAGTTACACATTCATTTCATGTTATAGATTGTTGAATTAGGTTTGTTAAGGTTAGCTGTTGTCACGACACAAATCCTAACCCGTCGTGATGGTACCTATCATGATACTAGGCAAGCCAACCTTCCCAAAAGACTTTCAAAATTTAACAGAAATGAATTTAAGACATTTAAAATAACCGAAGTTTTTCATAAAAACGGGGGTAAAACCTCTATAAAACATAAGTGCGGAAAAATAGCCCAACATCGGGGTGTCACTGAGTCACGAGCATCTAAATATCCAGTCTAATACAATAGTGTCTAAGTATATATACAGAAAAGAGAGAAAAACATAGAAGGAGAGACAAGGTCTGTGGACGCCGACAGCTACCTCGTCGTCTCCGATACTCGATCGCGTACGAACTCAACCCACATAGATCTGCACATGAAGTGCAGGGTGTAGCATGAGTACAACCAACTCAGCAAGTAACAAAAATAAATAAGGAACTGAGAAGGTAATGACGAGCTATACAAATACAGTTCATTTTCAATAATTCCAGCAAAGAGTAGACATGCTTTCAAATCCGGCAGTTCAATTCTAATAAGCTTATACAGTTACAGTGCCGATAATCCGGATATAGAATCTTTCAGAAATTTCACAACAATGACAGATAGCAACTACGTGCATCAACAAATAAAAAACAAGTACAACCTCTCAGGGCAACAGACACTCAACTCGTCACAACAGCTCAATCACTCGGCTCTCAGCCCTCAGTACTCACACTCAATAGGTACCTGCGCTCACTGGGGGTGTACAGACTCCGGAGGGGCTCCTTCTAGCCCAAGCACTATATCGCTGCAGCGTACAACCCGACCCAATCATATAAGTAGCCATAAGGCTCGTTGCGGCGTGCAACCCGACCCACAGTCCATAAGTAGCCATAAGGCTCGTTGCAGCGTGCAACCCGATCCATATACCCTCACATAGCTCACAGCTCGGTACTCAGGCCCTATCTCTATCACTAACCTCTCCAGCCCCTCGGGCTCACAGAATATCATAATAATCGACCCAAACAGAGAATACAACAAGTATCAACATGAAATAAGAGGGAACAGAGATGTAACACACAAGTAAGACTGTGACTGAGTACAAGACATCAAATAGAAGTTAATTCAACAAGTGTACGACCGCTGCGGGTCCCAACAGTGATATCATATGGCCTAGGCATGGTTTCTAACATGAAAGGCAGTCAATTGCTCAAAAGCAAGAAAAAACAAGTAATAACAATGGCTATTCGACTTTACAGTCTCACGGGATGGACCAAGTCACAATCCCTCATGGTGCACGCTCACACGCCCGTCACCTAGCATGTGCGTCTCCTCCAAACACTCACATCATACCAATCCTCGGGGTTTCATACCCGCAAAACTAGATTTAAAACTGTTACTTACCTCAACCGCGCAGAATCCTACTCCGCAATGCCCTTGCCCCTAGAATCAATCTCCAAACGCCCTGAATCTAGCCAAAAGAAGTACGATATAATTAATGTAGGCTAAAAGAATCAATTTTCACAAGCGAAACACGAATTTATAAGTAAAAATTTAAAATCGGCTCAAACCGCCCCCCCGGGACCATGTGTTGAAATCCGACAAAAGTCACAAAACCCGAAAGCTCATTCACTCACGAGTATAACCATACCAAATTTACTCCAATCCGATAATAAAATCCCATTCAAACCCCCAAAAATCTAGCTCAAGAGCACTTCATTTTCTTCCTCAATGTTTTACCCCAAATCACAAATTAGATGATAAAATTAAAGATATAATCATGGGTTTTAACCAAAACCAAGTAGGAATCACTTACCCCAATCAACTCCACAAAAATCCCTTCAAGAATCGCCCAATTCCGTGTTCTCTAGCTCAAAATATGCAAAATGGGTTCAAACCCTCGTTTTTGGAATTACAACTGACTGCCCAGATTTCCTTCTTCGCGAATGCGACCGTCCTCTCGCGTTCGCGTAGATCAATTCAGACTGCCTCTTAACTTAACTCTTCGCGAACGCGACCTACGCTTCGCGAACGCGTCCCTCACCTCGCGAACACGTAGAACAAAAGATTGGGGGTCCCCTGCTACCTCATTCCCCTTCGTGAACGCGATGCCACTCATGCGTTCGCGATGCACACACTGCCATACCTTCGCGTTCGCATCTTCTCCTTCGGGGATGCGTAGGTAAACAATCTCACCAACTCAGAAACATTCTTCGCAAATGCGAGGCTCTTCTCGCGAATGCATAAGAGGAAACCGGAAAACAAATGCAGCAGCAGATATCAGCTATCTCACCAAGGCCAAAAATGATTCGTTAACCACCCGAAACTCACCCGAGGTCCCCGGGACCTCAACCAAATATACCAATCAATCCTAAAACACCATACAAACTTAGTCGAGCCTTCGAATCACTCAAAACAACATCAAAACACCAATTACACTCGGATTCAAGCCTAAAGAACTTCTAAACTTTTAAATTCTGCAAACGACGCTCGATTGTTCTCATAAATGACATAACGGACCAATGAAAATTTTCAGAACTGGATTCCAACCTCGATATCAAAAAATCAACTCCCCGGTCAAACTTCCAAACTTAAATTTCTATTTTAGCCATTTCAAGCCTAATTTAACTACAGACTTCCAAATAATTTTTCGAACACGCTTCTAAGTCCTAAATCACCATACGGAACTATTGGAATAATCAAAAGTCCGTTTGGAGGTCAAATTCACAAAAGTCAAACTTGGTCAACTCTTCCATCTTAAAGTTTCCTAGTTGAGAATCATTGTTCCAAATCTATTCCGAATAACCTGAAAACCAAAACAGATGATTTACACAAGTCATAATACATCATACGGGGCTACTCATGCCCTCAAACTACCGAGCGAAGTGCAGATGCTCAAAACGACTGGTCGGGTCATTACAACCGGGTTGGTTCCGTTTTTATTTAAACCAAACCAAACTAACTATATCGGTTTGGATTGGTTCGGTTTTGTCAGATTTTTCGAGTTTTCTGATTTTTTTCTTACACGAATAATATGTCAATCTTACTTTGTTAAATTTTTGATAAGCAAATATGTGTTTAATAAAAATTAAAAAAATTGACAAACATATGATCTATGAAAACATTCTTATGGGAGAATTTTCTTAGTAAAACATGATAGTTATTTTTTTAGTTGTCTGACAATAAATTTTCGTTGATGTACACTTTCAAAGTTAATCAAATTTAATAATTAAACATTAAAATCAATATGATACCTAAATAATGATATGTTCTATTTAATTTTTAATTATCGAAATACCACTTCAAATTCGAAAAAAATATAATAATCTAATAGTTTTTGACATATGAATATGGAAAAATGACGTAAGTGGCGCATTTCAATAACACTTGATAAGAAAGTGATCATACTACACATTATTTGAAGTTAATAAAAATGGAGCACTCCATATTCTATTAAATATTATATCTTACAAGAGAATGCCAAATATTTCTTGACATTCTTTAAAGAAAATTCTATATAAAGTCTTAAAAGTATATATTTTATATGTCGGTTTGGTTCAGTTTTTCTTTACTCAATATCAAACCTCATCGGGTTTTTAGTCGGTTTGGTTTAACTTTTCGATTTGGTGAGATTTTTCGGTTCGGTTTGTACAATACCCCTACCGTAAAGTTACACGTTCATTTCATGCTATAGATTGTTGAATTAGGTTTGTTAAGGTTAGCTGTTGTCACGACCCAAAACCTAACCCGTCGTGATGGCACCTATCGCGAACCTAGGCAAGCCGACCTTCCCAAAACACTTTCAAAATTTAACAGAAATCAATTTAAGTCATTTAAAATAAGCGGAGTTTTTCATAAAAAGTGGGGTAAAAACCAAATAAAACATAAGTGCGGAAAAATAGCCTGACATCGGGGTGTCACTGAGTCACGAGCATCTAGATATCCTGTCTGATACAACAGTGTCTAAGTAGCAATACAGAAAATAGAGAAAACATAGAAGGAGAGACAAGGTCTGCGGAAGCCGACAACTACCTCGTCGTCTCCGATACTCGATCGCGCACGAACTCAACAATCTTCGTGATCAAACATACCTGGATCTGCACATGAAGTGCATGCTGTAGCATGAGTACATTCAACTCAGCAAGTAACAGAAATAAATAAGGAATTGAGAAGGTAGTGGCGAGCTATACAAATACAGTTCATTTTCAATAATTCCAGCAAAGAGTAGACATGCTTTCAAATCCAGCAGTTCGAGTCAAATCAGCTTATACAGTTATAGTGCACGTAATCCGAATATAGAATCTTTCAGAAATTTCACAACAATGACAGATAGTAACTACGTTCATCAACAAATGAAAAACAAGTACAGCCTCTCAGGGCAACAGACACTCAACTCGTCACAACAACTCAATCACTCGGTTCTCAACCCTCAGTACTCACAGTCAACAGGTACCTGCGCTCACTTGGGGTGTACAGACTCCGGAGGGGCTCCTTCTAGACCAAGCTCTATATCGCTACGGCGTGCAGCCTGACCCAATCATATAAGTAGCCATAAGGCTTGTTGCGGCGTGGAACCCGATCCACAGTCCATAAGTAGCCATAAGGCTCGTTACGGCGTCCAACCCGATCCATATACCCTCACATAGCTCACAGCTCGGCACTCAGGCACTATCTCTGTCACTAACCTCTCCAGCCCCTCGGGCTCACAAAATATAATAATAATCGACCTAAACAGAGAATACAACAATTATCAACAAGAAATGAGAGGGAACAAAGATGTAACACTCAAGTAAGACTATGACTGAGTACACGACAACAAATAGAAGTCAATTCAACAAGTGTACGACCACTGCGGGTCCCAACAGTGATATCATAAGGCCTAGGCATGGTTTCTAACATGAAAGGCAGTCAATTTCTCAAAGGGAAGGAAAAACAAGTAAGAACAATAGCTATTCGACTTTACAGTCTCACGGGACGGACCAAGTCACAATCCCTCACGGTGCACGCTCACACGCTCGTCACCTAGCATGTGCGTCACCTCCAAACACTCACATCATACCAATCCTCGGGGTTTCATACCCTCAAAACCAGATTTAAAACTGTTACTTACCTCAACTGTGCAGAATCCTACTCCGCAATGCCCTTGCCCCTAGAATCAATCTCCAAACGCCCCGAATCTAGCCACAAGCAGTATGATATAATTAATGTAATCTAAAAGAATCAATTCCACAAGAGAAACACAAAATTATAAGTAAATATCCGAAATTCTTCGCGAACGCGTAAGAGGAAACCAGAAAAAAATGCAGTCGGAGATATCAACTATCTCACCAAGGCCAAAAATGATCCGTTAACCACCCGAAACTCACCCGATGTCCCCGGGACCTCAACCAAACATACCAACCAATCCTAAAACACCATACAAATTTAGTTGAGCCTTCGAATCACTCAAAACAATATTAAAACACCAATTACACCCGGATTCAAGCCTAAAGAACTTTTAAACTTTCAAATTCCACAAACGACGACGAAACCTACCAAACCACGCCTGATTGACCTTAAAATTTGCACACAAGTCATATTCAACATTGCGGACCTATTCCAACTTCCGGAATCGGAATCCAGCCCCGATATCAAAAAGTCAACCCCCCGGTCAAACTTCCCAAAATTTGACTTTTGCCATTTTAAGCCTAAATTAGCTACATACCTCAAATTCACAGTCCGTAAATGCTCCTAAGTCCAAAATACCCAACGGAGCTAACAGAACCGATAGAACTCCATTCCGGAGTCGTCTTTTCACACTTCCGACTACATTCAGAATCCTGAGACTTAAGCTTCCGTTTTAGGGACTAAGTGTCCCGAAACACTCCGAAACCAAAACAAGACCTCCCATCAAGTCACTTAAGAAAAAACAGATACGGGGAAAACAGTAAATAAGGGATTGGGGCTAATACACTCAAAATGACCGGCCGGGTCGTTACATCCTCCCTATCTTAAAACAATCATTCATCCTCAAACGAGCATAGAGACATTCCTGAAGTAGTGAAAAAATTAGGATAACGACTGCGCATATCGTGCTCGGTCTCCCAAGTCGCCTACTCGACCGGCTGACCTCTCCACTTAACCTTCACAGAAGCAATACACTTCGACCTCAACTTTCAAACCTGCCTATCTAAGATCGCCACCGGCTCTTCAACACAAGATAAATCCTTGTCCAACTGGACTGAGCAAAAATGCAACACGTGAGATGGATCGTCATGATACTTCCAGAGCATAGAAACATGGAATACTGGATGAACTCCTGCTAGACTGGGAGGCAAGGCAAGCTCGTAAGAAACCTCCCCAATATGTCGCAATACCTCAAATGGACCAATAAACCTCGAGCTCAGCTTGCCCTTCTTTCCGAACCTCATGACACCCTTCATGGGTGACACCCGGAGAAAGACCCGCTCTCCAATCATGAATGCACATCGCGAACCTTCCAATACGCATAACTCCTCTGTCTAGACTGGGTTGTGTGTAGTCTATCCTGAATTACTCTAATCTTCTCCAGAGTATCCTGAACCAAGTCTGTAACCATTAATCTAGCCTCGCTCGGCTCGAACCAACCCACTAGAGACCTACACCGCCTACCATATAGAGCCTCATACGGTGCCATCTGGATGCTCGACTGGTAACTATTGTTGTAAGCAAATTCCGCTAAAGGAAAGAACTGATCCCACGAATCCCCAAACTCCAGCACACATTCATGGAGCATATCCTCTAATATCTAAATAATGCGCTCAGACTGTCCTTCCGTCTAAGGGTGAAATGCTAACTCCACTCGATTACCCAACTCATACTGTACGGCCCTCCAGAACCATGATGTAAACTGCGTACCCCAGTCATAGATGATAGATACGATACCGGTACGTCATGAAGCCTGACGATCTCGCGGATATATACTCGAGCCAGCTGCTCAGAAGAATAGGTAGTCATCATAGGAATGAAATGGGCCGACTTGGTCAACCGGTCCACAATCACCCACACTACATCAAACTTCTGCTGAGTCCGTGGAAGCCCAACAACAAAATCCATAGTGATCCGCTCCCATTTCCACTCCGGAATCTCTAACTTCTGAAGCAACCCACCTGGTCGTTGATGCTCATACTTCATCTGCTGGCAATGTAGGTACCAAGCTATATACTCCACTATGTCCTTCTTCATTCTCCTCCACCAGTAATGCTGTCTCAAGTCCTGATACATCTTCGCGGCACCTGGATGAATAGAATACCGTGAACTGTGAGCCTCCAGAATAATCAACTCATGCAAACCATGTATATTAGGCACACATAGCCTGCCCTGCATCCTCAATGCACCATCCTCCCTAATAGTGACCTCCTTAGCATCACCATGCTGGACCATGTCCTTAAGGACAAACATATGAGGGTCCTCATACTGACGCTCCCTGATACGATCATAAAGAGAAGACCGAGAGACCACACAAGCCAATACTCGACCCGGCTCAGAAACATCCAATCTAACAAACTGACTAGCTAATGCCAATGGCCTCTCTACTGCTGGAAGATATGCTAAGCTCCGCAAACTCTCCACCCGGCGACTCAAGGCATCGACCACCACATTGGCCTTCCCGGGATGGTACAAAATGGTGATATCATAATCCTTAAGAAGCTCTAACCACCTCCGCTGACACAAGTTAAGATCCTTCTATTTGAATAGATGCTGCAAACTCCGATGATCAGTCTAAATCTCACAATGGACACCGTACAAATAGTGCCGCCAAGTCTTCAAGGCGTGAACAATAGCTACTAACTCAAGGCCATGGACATGATAGTTCTTCTCATGAGGCTTCAACTGGCGCGAGGCATAAGCAATCACTCTAAACCCTTGCATCAGAACACACCCAATGCAGATCCGTGAGGCATCACAATACACTATGTAAGAACCAAAAATTGATGGTAGGACTAGAACTGGAGCCGTGGTCAAAGCAGTCTTGAGTTTCTGAATGCTCTCCTCACACTCATCCGACCACCTGAATGGAGCACCCTTTTGGGTTAATTTGGTCAAGGGCGATGCAATAGATGAGAAAACCTCCACATAACGACGGTAATAGCCTACCAAACCAAGAAAGCTCCTAATCTCCATGGCTGAGGATGGTCTAGGCCAACTCTGCACCTCCTCTATCTTCTTCGGGTCCACCTGAATGCCCTCGCTGGACATCACGTGCCCCAAGAATGCCACTGAACCGAGCCAAAACTCACACTTGGAGAACTTTGCATAAAGCTTCTCCTCCCTCAATCTCTATAACACAATCCTCAGATGCTGGGCATGCTCCTCCTAGCAACGAGAGTACACCAGGATATCATCAATGAATACAATGACGAATGAGTCCAAATAAGGCTGAAACACACTATTCATCAGATGCATGAACACTGCGGGGGCGTTGGTCATCCCAAAAGACATCACAAGGAACTCATAATGGCCATATCGGGTCGTGAAAGCTATCTTAAGAATATCTGAGTCCCGAATCTTCAGCTGATGATACCCTGACCTCAAATCAATCTTGGAGAACACCATCGCTCCCTGAAGCTGGTCAAACAAATCATCAATACGTGGCAAAGGATACTTGTTCTTGATTGTGACCTTGTTCAACTGTCTTTAATTAATGCACATTCTCATAGTACCCTCATTTTTCTTCACAAATAGAACTGGTGCACCCCAAGGTGACACGCTAGGCCGAATAAACCCCTTATCAAGGAGTTCCTGAAGCTGCTCCTTCAACTCCTTCAATTCAGCCGGTGCCATACTGTACGGTGGAATAGAAATGGTCTGATTGCCCGATACCAAATCAATACCGAAGTCAATATCCCTGTCAGGCGGCATGCCCGCCAGGTCTGCAGGAAACACATTCGGAAAATCACGCATCACCGGAATGGAATCAATGGCAAGAGCCTCTGCACTAACATCCCTCACAAAAGCCAAATAGGATAGATAACCCTTCTCAACCATCCGCTGAGCTTTCAAGTATGAAATCAATCTACTGGGAACATAGTTTATAGAACCGCTCCACTCAACTCTCGGCAACCCCGGCATTGCTAACGTCACAGTCTTAGTGTGACAATCTAGAACAACATGACGTGGAGACAACCAACCCATACCCAATATCACATCAAAATTGACCATACTGAGCAGCAAAAGATCCACTCTGGTCTCCAGACTCTCAATAGTCACCACACATGATCGATATACATGGTCCACAATAATAATATCGCCCATAAGAGTATATACATGAACTGATGAAACTAAAGACTCAAGGGGCATATCTAGAAAATGAGCAAAATATGAGGAAACGTATCAATAAATGGAATCAGGGTCAAATAATACATAGGCATCACTGTGGAAAACTGAGACAATACCTGTAATCACAACATCTGAAGCAAAGGCATCTGGTCTGGAAGGGAGGGCATAGAAATGGGCCTGACCACCCCCTGATCTGCCTCCCCTTCTCGGGCGACCCCAAACTGACTGGGCTCCACCCCGAGCTGGCTGAGACTTGGCTCCACCCCGGGTGGTGAAGAGACTGGTGCTGATGTCGTAGACTAGTTCTTCTACTGAGCCGGACCTCCCGTAAGGCGGGGACAATTCCTCCTGATGTGGCCAAACTCTCCACACTCATAACAACTCCCCGGTGCAAGTGTTGGGGACTGAAGGGAGCCCCGAGCATGGGGATGAGTGGTAGAATGACCTGGTATAGACGAGCCATGAACCGATGGAGCACGGGACAAACTCTGAGCTGGGAGGGCACTGAGAGATTAATGGCCATGCTGATAACTGTGTGAACCATGGCCAGATGATGCACCACGGTGGACTGGGTGAGCCGTCAGAGCATGTCTGAAAGGACAACCCCTACCGTGGTGGAACTGCCCCCATATGGAACACCGCTACATCCACCCTGTCTACGAGGCCTCTTGGCCTCCCTCTCAACCCCCTCATGATTGCTAACCATCTCAATCTGATGAGAAATGTTGACAACCTCATCATAAGTAGAGCCAAACACACTCTCTCTGGTCATAAGCCATCGCAGCTGAAAGGTGAGGCAATCTATAAACCTCATGATCCTCTCCCTGTCTATGGGAACCAATCAGATAGCATGACGGGCCAACTCCGAGAATCGCATCTCCTACTGTGTAACAGACATATCACCCTGATGAAGCTGCTCAAACTGTCTGCGCATCTCCTCTCTGCGGGACTGTGGCACGAACTTCTCCAGGAATAGACCGGAGAATTGCTGCCATGTAAGGGGTGCTGCGCCGACTGACTTACGCCTCTCATAAGCCTCCCACTAACTGAAGGCAGCCCCAGAGAACTGAAAAGTAGTAAACGAGACCCCACTGGCCTCTAGAATACCTGCTGTACAGAGTGTCCTCTAACATCTGTCCAAGCAACCCTGTGTATCCTCTCTCTCTACACCACTGAAAGATGGAGGATGGAATCTCCCAAACCTCTCCAATCTACGCTGCTCATCCTCAGGCATAGCAAGAACCACATAGTCATGAGCAACTGCAACCGGCTGGGCCGGCGGTGCCCCCGATGTCTGGAATCCTTGTACCACCTGCTCTGGTGTGCGGGCAGCGTGAGTCTGAGCACCTCCCCCGGCCTGAGAAGTGGCTGTTGCGGCCTGAATAGAGACCGCCTGAGCAAGACTGGTACACGCAGTCAGAATCTGAGCTAAGGCTTCCTGAAGGCCTGGAAACACAATAGGCACGGGTGGTACCTGAGCTGGTCCCACAGGCTCGTCCATAACTAGAGCCTGCTCCTGAACTTGGGCAACTGGTGGGTCTGCAGGTAGTGCCCCAGTGGCTATGCGGGCTGCACCTATACCCCTACCGCGGCCTCTACCGTGACCTCGGCCTCTCGCGGCCCTGGCTGGTGGTACCGATGGTTGCTCATCCTGCCCCGTAGTACGAGTCCTCACTATCTGTGGGAGAATGAACAACAAATGTTTAGTTACTAGAATCAACAGATTCGCACGACAAGAATTCAAGAATGTGAAGTTTCCTAAGGGTTTTGCAGCCTCTCGAAGATAAGTACAGACGTCTCCGTACCGATTTGCAAGACTCTACTAAACCCGCTCATAATTCGTGAGACCTATGTAACATAGGCTATGATACCAAATTGTCACAACCCAAAACCTAACTCGTCGTGATAGCGCGTATCGTGATACTAAACAAGCCGACCTTCCCAAAACACTTTCAAAATTTAACATAAATGAATTTAAGACATTTAAAATAATCGGATTTTTTCATAAAAACGGGGGTAAAACCCAAATAAAACATAAGTGCGGAAAATTAGCCCGACATCGGGGTGTCACTAAGTCACGAGCATCTAGATATCCAGTCTAATACAACAGTGTCTAAGTATAAATACAGAAAAGAAAGAAAAACATATAAGGAGAGACAAGGTCTGCGGACGCCGCCAGCTACCTTGTAGTCTCCGATACTCGATCGTGCACGAACTTAACGACTTCCGTGATCAAACTCACCCGGATCTGCACATAAAGTGCAGGGTGTAGCATGAGTACAACGAACTCAGCAAATAACCGAAATAAATAAGGAACTGAGAAGGTAGTGACAAGCTATACAAATACAGTTCATTTACAATAATTCCAGCAAAGAGTAGACATGCTTTTAAATCCGGCAGTTCAAGTCAAATCAGCTTATATAGTTACAGTGCAGGTAATCCGGATATAGAATCTTTCAGAAATTTCACAACAATGACAGATAGCAAATACGGGCATCAACAAATGAAAAACAAGTACAACCTCTTAAGGCAACAGATACTCAACTAGCCACAACAACTCAATCACTCGGCTCTCAGCCCTCACTACTCACACTCAATAGGTACCTGCGCTTACTGGAGGTGTACAGACTCTGGAGGGGATCCTTCCAGCCCAAGCGCTATATCGTTGCGGCATGCAGTCCGACCCAATCATATAAGAAGACATAAGGCTTGTTGCGGCATGCAACCCGATCCACAGTCCATAAGTAGCCATAAGACTCGTTGCGGCGTGCAACACAATCCATATACCCTCACATAGCTCATAGCTCGGCACTCAGGCCCTATCTCAGTTACTAAACTCTCCAGCCCCTCGGGCTCACAAAATATCATAATCATCAACCCAAACAGAGAATACAACAAGTATCAACATGAAATGAGAGGGAACAGAGATGTAACACACAAGTAAGTCTATGACTGAGTACAAGAAAACAATTAGCAGTCAATTCAACAAGTATACGACCGCTGCGGGTTCCAGCAGTGATATCATAAGGCCTAGGCATGGTTTCTAACATGAAAGGCAGTCAATTGCTCAAAGGCAAACAATGGCTATTCGACTTTACAGTCTCAGGAGACGGACCAAGTCACAATCCCTCACGGTGCACGCTGACATCATGTGCGTCACCTCCAAACACTCACATCATACCAATCCTCGGTGTTTCATACCCTCAAAACCAGATTTAAAACTGTTACTAACCTCAACCGCGCAGAATTCTACTCCGCAATGCCCTTGCCCCTCGAATACAATCTCCAAATGCCCCGAATCTAGCCACAAGCAGTACAATATAATTAATGTAGGCTAAAAGAATCAATTCCACACGAGAAACACGAAATTATACGTAAAAAAATGAAATCGGCTCAAACGCGACCTACGCTTCGCGAACGCGAAGCTTTGCAACTCAGACCTTCGCGAACGCATCCCTCACCTCATGAACATGTAGAATAAAAGACTGGGGTTCCTAGCTGCCTCACTCCACTTCGCGAACGCGATGCCACTCACGCATTCGCGATGCACACACTGCCATACCTTCCCATTCGCGTCCACTTCTTCGCGGACGCGTAGGGAAAAAATCTCACCAACTGAAGAACATTCTTCATGAACGCGAGGCTCCTCTTGCAAACGCATAAGAGGAAACCAGAAAACAAATGCAGCAGCACATATCAGCTATCTCACCAAGGCCAAAAATGATCTGTTTACCACCCGAAACTCACCTGAGGTCCTCGGGACCTCAATCAAACATACCAACCAATCCTAAAACACCATACGAACTTAGTCAGGCCTTTGAATCACTCAAAACAACATCAAAGCACCAATTACACTCGGATTCAAGCCTAAATAACTTCTAAACTTTGAAATTCCACAAACGACGCCGAAACCTACCAAACCACGCTCGATTGACCTCACATTTTGCACACAAGTTATATTAAATATTACGGACCTATTCCAACTTCCGCAATCAAAATCCGACCCCGATATCAAAAAGTCACCCCCGGTCAAACTTTCCAAAATTTGACTTTCGCCATTTCAAGCCTAAATTTGCTACAGACCTCAAATTCACAGTCCGGACACGCTCCTAAGTCCAAAATCACCCAACGGAGCTAACAAAACCGATGGAACTCCATTCCAGAGTCGTCTTTACACACTTCCGACTTTGGTCAGAATCGTGAGACTTAAGCTTTCGTTTTAGGGACTAAGTGTCCCGAAACACTTCGAAACCAAAACAAGACCTCCCGGCAAGTCACTTAAGAAAAAATAGATACGGGGAAAATAGTAAATAGTGGATCGGAGATAATAAACTCAAAACGACTGGCCGGGTCGTTACAGCTGTTGAGCAGTTGGCTGTCCCTTGAAGAAACGTTTGCCAGTATGGAAGGCCCTTTTATTTGTTTGTTATGGTGTGATTAGGGCTTCAAGGATATTATTCATCTAAAAAAATTAATTTAAACGATTTTGGCAATAATTCTCTTACTGATACTGTCAATGAAGAGATGAATACGTGAATAACTATGTTTTCTTCCTCATTTGCATGAGCTACTTTAAGGTCATTTGTTCTCTGTTTATCCTTGACAAATTTTTTGAAAAGGAAACAGAAGGATATATAAAAATGACACACACACACACACATATAATTCCTTGCACATGTGAGTGTTTCTCTAAAAGATTCCTTGAATTGATTCTTTAGAGTGTTTCCTTCAAAAAATATAAAATAAAAAGTATTGAAATATACTAAAAATGCTGATTTAGCTGATAAAATTAAAGATAAGTAATTAATAGAAGGGTTTTTGGATTGAAATTCTTCTGAATTTTGTAATATAATAACTTCTTAAAGCAAAGAACTTTTCCAAAGTAAAACAAAGAAAATTCTTAAGAAAGAACTAAGTACAAAAATTATTCAAAAGTGCAGTAGAAAAACGAAACAAGGAACTTGTCACGACCCAAAAACTAGCCTGTCGATCGTAGTACTAGGCAAGCTGACATTTATGAAGTAACTCCAACACTTTACAAAAAAAATGTATTTAAAACAGTTTAAACAATAAAACATCCCATAAACAAATAGACAATCCAAAACACAACACAGAAATTCCCAATATCGGGGTGTCACTGAGTACATGAGCATCTAAATATTACAAGTTTGGAAAATACTGTCTAACATAGTCCGAAACTAATACAATAAGTGGGAAAAGATAGGAAAGGAGAAACAAGGTCTACGAAGCACCAACAACTACCTCGGAATCTCTAGAAGATCGACTGTGCAGTAAAATTAACACCCTCCGTGTCTGCAAACACCTGGATCTGCACACGAAGTGCAGGGTGTACCTTGAGTACAACCAACTCAGTAAGTAACAATACTAAATAAAGAATTGAAAGCAGTGACGAACTTCACAGTTAAGGTTCAATTATAGTAATTTCACATAAGAAGGTAGGAATGCTTTCAAGTTTGACAATTAAGGCCAAAACAGTAAATTCATGTCAAATTCAACTGAGACAGAAGATAATATCTCTCAGAAATTGCAAAACAGTTATATATGACAGCTAGAATGCAACAATAATGAAATCAATGCATCCTCTCAGAGCAACAGTCACTCAGTCCTCCCTTTGACTCCAACCTCACAATCACTCTTTCTTCACAACCACTTATTCCTCTCAATCACTCAGCAATCAGCACTCGACATTCGGTACTCGACACTCACACTCATTAGGTACCTGTGCTCACTGGGGGTGTGTACAGACTCTGGAGGGGCTCCTTCAATCCAAGCAATATATCAAGCCAATAATGGCATAAATATCCTCACAATCAGGCCCTCGGCCTCAATCAGCCATCAACCTCTCCAGTCTCCCGACCTCTTATAAATCATGAAAATTAACCCAAACAACAATGATACGATGTATCTACAAGGAATAATAGAGATTGAGATATGATATGCGAGTAAAACTGAGACTGAGTACAAACAACAATTAACAGGTAATTTAATATGTAACACGGCCTCTGTGGGTCCCAACAGTATCAATGCATAGCCTAAACATGATTTCTAACATGATTTGCAGTCAAATTTCTATAACACATGGAGATCATATAGCTAGCAACAAATTGTTCAACTTCATAGTTCCATGGAATGGACCAAGTCACAATTCCTATGGTGCACGCCCACACGCTCGTCACCTAGCATGGGCGTCACCTCCAAACCAATCACAAGACACATAATACGAGGTTTCATACCCTCAGAACCAGATTTACAATTGTTACTTACCTCAATCCGAGCAAATCTCTACTCCAACACACCTTTGCCTCGCAAATCAGCCTCTGAATGCCTCGAATCTAGCCACAAACAATTTGATACAATCAACACGAGCTAAAGGAATCAATTCCATAAGAAAATACTAAGCTTTAAGTCAAAAGTCAAAAAGTCCACTCACAAGTCGGCCCCCGGGCCCACGTCTCAGAATAGGGTAAAAGTCACAAAATCCAAACTTTCATTCGACCACGAGTCCACCCATACCAACATTACTCAAATCCTATATCAAAATCTCATTCAAAACCTCAAAAATCTAGCCTAAGAACTTTTCTTCATTTCCCCCAATTTTTTAACCCAAATCACAAATTAAATGATGGAATCAAAGGCATAATCATGAAAATTAACCAAAACTAGATAAGAATCACTAACCCCAACACCCACGTAAAAATCTCTCCAAATATCGCCTTTTACCGAGCTCCCAAATCAATTTTGTGTTATGAACTCAAAACCCTCATTTTTGAAAATTATAATCTGCCCAGTTAAGCCTTCATCGCGAACGCGACCTTTACCTCGCATTCGCATAGCACAATTAAGTCTGCTACCCAAAACCTCCTATACGAATGCATTCAAAAACTCGCGAACATGATGCTTCGCTGACCCCTTACTTCGCGAATGCGACCTCCCTTCCGCGAACATGTAGACCAATCACGTGGGGTCCCATCTGCCTCATCTCTTCTTCGCGAACGCGTCACTCTTCTCGCGTTCGCGATGCACCCACTGCCCAAACCTTCATGAACGCATCCATCTCTTTGCTAACGCGAAGAACAGATCCTCATCATCCTCCAGATACACTTCACGAACGTGAGACCTTTCTCGCGAGCACATAAGAGGAAACCAGTAACAGCAAAACCAGAAGTCTTCAGCCATAATGCCTGTCCAAAATTGATCCGCTAACCATCTTAAACACACCCGATCCCCCGGGATCTCAACCAAACATACTAATAAGACCCTAAACATCCTAAGAACTAAGTCGAACCCTCAAACCACCTCAAACAACATAATAATCACGAATCATACATAGATTTAAGCCTAATGAACTTTGAACTTCCAATTTCTACAAATGATGCCGAAACCTATCAAATCACGCCCGATTGACCCCAAATTTTGCACACAAGTCACAAATGACACTACAGATCTACTCCAACTTTCGGAATCTGAATCCGACCCCATATCAAAAAGTCCACTCCCGGTCAAACTTCCCAAAAAATTCAACTTTTGCCATTTCAAGCCTAATTCAATTACAGACCTCCAAATCACGATCCGGACACGCTCCTTAGTCCAAAATCACGTAACGGAGCTAGTAGAACCATCAAAACTCCATTCCGTATTCGTTTACACATAAGTCAACATCCGCTAAACCATTTCAACTTAAGCTTTCCATTATGAGACTAAGTGTCTCAATTCATTCTGAAATCCTGTCGGACCCGAAACGACTAACCCGATAAGTCATATGAAAACTATAAAGCACACAATGACCAGTAAATGGGGGAGCGAGGCTACAACTCTCAAAACGACCGGTTGGGTCGTTACATCCTCCCCATCTTAAACAATCGTTCGTCCTCGAACGAGTCTAGAAACATACCTGGAGTCTTAAATAGGTGTGGATATCTGCTCCGCATCCCCCGCTCGGTCTACCAAGTAGCCTCCTCAACTGGCTGTCCTTGTAATTTCACCTTCACTGAAGTGTCATAACCTAAAATCGCACCACATGCGTCGTGATGGCACTTAGTCTCTAAGACTAAGCAAGCCGATTACAATTACAATTCAAGCCAATTTTTTTTCTTTTAAAATAGAAACTAACAGCGAAAATAGTTACAAACAACCTCCCAAGACTGGTAATACTAAGTCACGAACTCTAACTGAATACATAAAATTATCTCAAGGATCGAATACTCAATACTGTTTAATTAATAAAAAAAAGTACAATAAAATGGAAAGACTTTAAGGGACTGCGACGACCAAGCAGCTCTACCTTGAGTCCTTACGATCACACTATAACTTTGTCCGAGTCTGATAGCTCCAATACCTGGCACTGCACAAAAATGTGCAGAAGTGTAGTATGAGTTCACCATGGTCGGTACCCAGTAAGTACCAAGAATAACCTCAGTGGAGTAGTGACGAGGTACAGTTGAGACAATCACTAGTCTAATAACCTGTGCAATATAGTATACAAAAATAATAGAAAATAAATAACAATGATGGCAACAATAATCAACCAGTGATATACATAGCAGTGCGACAAGAACACCATAAATATTGTGCAACAAATAATGAATACAAGTACAACCAATTAATCAAGTCCTTCCAATATAAATATTTCGCCTATATATTTTCTTTCAAATAATAATCTTTAGGATATAATACTCTCCAATAAATATATTTCAAATATACCCCCTTCAAATAAATATCTTTCAAATATAATTCTTTCAAATAAATCTCTTTCAAATATAATTCTTTCAAATAAATATCTTTCGAATAAAAGTCACCATGTGACAGCTTATTTCAAAATCATAAAAATACGGGTCTCAACCCACTTTCATATTTCCACGGCCCCTTATGACAATTTCTCTATCACAATCGCACGGACAAGTCACGTGCCAATATCATCATCATTTACATTTCATATCACAACTGCACGGACAGTTCACATGCCAATATCATCCGCTGGCAATAGCCACAGGCTCCCAATTTCAACATAGATCAAACTATTATCAATTTGCCAACAACAAGACAAAATGCACAAGATATAAAAATAAACACAAGGAAAATTACAACATCATATAAAAATAAACACAAGGAAATCACAACATCATATGAAAATCACCAACACAATAACTCCACATCATCACATATCATCCCTGACAATAGCCACCCTTATCTCTCCTATAGCCACCCTTATCACTCCTATAATAGCCTCCCTTATCCCTCCGCCCTGACAATATCAATAGCCACCCTTATCGCTCATATAGCCACCCTTATTGCTCCGTATAATAGCCACCCTTATCACTCCGCCAAGACAATATCCCAACACACATAACCACGGTGAAATGCCACCCTTATACCCACATAATATCAATAGTGAAATGCCACCCTTATATCCTCATAATAATAACTCAAATCACACAATAATTTACACGGAATATTATCATGACAACACAACACAATCAATTCCTATCACAATTTTCCCAACAACCACAACCAATTCCAATGATATAGTAAAATCAATAAATTTCTCAAAAATAGTCCAAGGCTCCACACAACGTATATAAAACCTCAAAAAGAATCAACGAAGATAGTTATAAAACCTTTATTAATCCAAATTCTTGATAATTATATTAACGCCTCAGTTTAAACATAGTTCATTAATTATTTGCATATAGAAAAATCCATAATATAATTATTTTCAGAAAATATTAAATCAACAAACTCATGAAATTTACATAAATATTCAAGTAAAAATCACATCAAATTGTCATATAAAAACAAATTCAACAAACAAGGATTGAGGCATGGCAAATAGATGATTTAATAAATGCCAATAATTATCCAATTTACTACACAATAATGCCTAAGACTTTATGTAATGATCGGACCGGACGTTTTGAGAATTTAAGTCCCATTCGGTGGTAAGGCCCTGAGCAGCTTCGTATTATGTGTATTGACTTGCGTGCGTGGTTGAATTCAGTTACCGGATTTGGTCCCTAAAACGGAAGCTTAAGTCTTAGGATTTTGACCGTAGTCGGAACTGTGTGAACACCACTCCGGAATGGAGTTCCGTCAATTTCGTTAAATCCGTTGGGTGATTTTGGACTTAGGAGCGTGTCCGGACTGTGAATTTGAGGCTTGTAGTTGATTTAGGCTTGAAATGGCAAAGTCGAATTTTTGGAGATTTGGACCGGAAGTAGAATTTTTGATATCGGGGTCGGCATGCGATTCCGAGAGTTGGAACAACTCCCATTATTTTATTTGGGGCTTGCCTACAAAATTTTACGTCATTCCGGGTTGGCTTGATAGGTTTCGGTACGAGTTTTAGAAGTTGGAAGTTTTGAAAGTTCATAAGTTCGATTTGTGGTGCGATTTGTATTTTCGACATTGTTTGATGTAATTTGAGACCTTGAGCAAGTCCGTGTTAGGTTATGGAACTTGTTTGTATGTTTAGATGGGGTCCCCGGAGCCTCTGGTGTGTTTCGGATGGGCTACAGTCCATTTTCTTCTATTTTTGGACTGCTTATATCTGTCATCTGGTTTATTTTGGAGGAGGAATTCATTGAGGAAAGTATCTTGCCTAACCTTGTGTGGGGGAACTACCCCTTAGTATTTGAGTCTTCTATGCTAATTGTAGTCCGTGTACGCGAGGTGACGAGTACATGCTCGGACTTGTTAGTGTAAAGTTTGCCTTTTAGGGTTCTTAAGTCCTTGTATTCACTGATTATGCAGTTGTGATGTTATGAATACGTCTCTTAATTACTGGTTTCATCTCTACCTACTTTAATTAGAATCAATTGCTTCATGATCCGCCCTTGATGCATATTTGAGTCATCTGTGCCGTAACTGAAATTGTTATCTCTTCTATTGCTATGTTATTTTTCCCCTAACTGCTTATCTTTATTTGAAGTTATAATAATCTCTTTTATAATTTTTCATCCTTAATTGAAGCTATGGTTATCTTTCTGCTGCTTATCCCTAATTGAAATTGTTGTATCTCTTTCTTAATTGCCAACCTTAAAAGAAGTTAGATATCCTATATTTTAGTTGACTTGTCCTTATTTGGAATTATTCGTCTTGTGTTAGCTCCCTCGTTGTTGAACTGTACATTGTGGGCCGTTGTTACATAATATTTCCTTTCTTGTTGAGTTGTTCTTATTATGACTAGCATTCTCTATTGTTGCTACTCCTTGTGAATTAGCTCCTCCGTTTCCTTGAGTTCTGGAATTTCTGAGTTGACTTATTTGTCGTACCATTGTATTATTGTCATTGTTGATGTTGTATTTATTGTGGTGATGCACGAGGTTTCTGCCGTGCGATTGTGTTTTTGTGATGCACGAGGTTTCTGATGTGCAGTTGTTGTTATGGGGTTGCACGAGGTTTCTGCCGTGCTATTGTTACTATTTGTATTTGCACATGCGGCATGACAAGGCAGGATATATACATATATGTGGGCTGCGCATGTGGCGAGACAAGGTGGGAGCATTGTTATGCAAGTGTGGCGAGATAAGGCGGGCACTTAATTTATTATTGCACACGTGGCGAGACAAGGTGGGTTGTGTTAGGGATTGATTTGTGATGATTTGTGATGGCCTGGGGGCATTCTTGTTGTTGATATTTGTGTAGTGGTACACTTACCTGTGTGAGCTTTATCTTGTTAAAGCTGTGAGAAAATATTCTACGTGCTGTCCGTTCTTTTTTCTCATGCTTATTTGCTGGTATGGACTATGTTAGGACACTTGCACAAGCATACACGTAGTTAAGCACTCTTATCGGATAAGAGGTGTTCTTGATATTGTTTAGCATAGATGCTCACCCTTGTTTACTTGCCTTCTATGTGAGAATGACTATTTTGGCACGTGAGTTGTCAGTGCGGTTATGAAGTGTAATCAGAGTCACCTTCCAGTTTTCGTTTTGCACTGTTTATTCTTATTTCTGGACAGTTGTATTTAGAAATTTTTTAGCAAACACTCTGTAGAGTTTATGGCTTGTACTACCGGTTTTGGGAATTTTAAATTTATTTTGGAGGTTTTCATTTCAAAGATTGTTAGATGTTATTTAATTATTGTTGTTATTTAATAAATGTTAGTCTTACCTAGTCCCTAAGACTAGGTGCCATCACGATACCCAACAGAGGACACAATATGCCTAAGACTTTAACCCAATAAAATTTGCATATATAAGCCCGAGTGCGTACTCGTCACCTCGCGTACACGACTTTTCACATTTCACAAATGGCACATAAGACTCGATGCCTAAGGGGTAATTCCCCCACTCAAGGTTAGGAAAGATACTTATTTATTTTTTAAAGTTAGGCCGATATTCCAAAATTGCCTTCTTGCTTTAATTGACCTCCGAACAACTCAAATCTATCCAAATTAATTCAATTCAGTCAATACTAATTATAGGAATTAATTCCATATGAAAATACTAATTTTCTAACAAAATCCGAAATTAACTCAAAAATTGCCTGTGGGGCCCATGTCTCGGAATCCGACGAAACTCACCAAATCCGACAACTCATTCAATTACGAGTCCACCCATACCAATTTTATCAAATTTCGATAACAACTCGACCTCCAAATCTAAAATTTTTGTTCTTGAAATGTTTTGCAAAAATCTTGATTTCTTCCATTTAAATCCGAAATAAATGATGAATATAACCATGGATTTATGAAATATAATCACTTTTGGATATAGGACACTTACCCAAGTCGAAGTCGTGAAGAAATCCTCAAAATCACCCAAGAACCGTGCTCCAAAAATCCAAAAGGAAATGACCATTTTTGGTCCTTAAGTTTCTGCCTATCTGTCACTAAAAGTCCATTTTTCGTCTGTAAAAGTCCACACCAGAACTTGCTTGCACCAGAAGTTATTGTTTTCACTAAAAATACTCTAACTCCATCATACGAACTCGGAACTCAACGATTCTTATTCCTATGAGTCTCAAATAATAATACGAACATAGTCATTCAATCGAAACTCAATTCGAAGCTCATTTGCTCAATGCGATACCAATTTCGCTCGTTAAACAATTAACTCATGTTTCACGCTAAAAACCCAATCCCGACTTGATGAAATTAGACCAAACTTTTCAGATCACTCCTATAATTCATTATCAAAATCCCGGAAGACTCGAAATTGAATTTTGATTTCTAGAACTAAAAATGGACTTTTGGATCATTATATGCTTATGCTAAAAACATCAAACTCTTCCCCGATAGCCTGTAGTTTATCAACCATAACTTGTTGTACTCAACTCCAACTGCCAAATGGTTTAAATTTCTGTGAACTAGATACAAATAGCTACAACTTACATGTTTTTCTCATTGCCCAACTCCTTATAGATTGCGAGATATAAGATCCCAAAATCAGCCCTGTGCAGCAGAAATTTCTGGCGATGCACACTACTGTAGCCAAAATCTGCAGTACTAGTTTCAGTCAATTGATCATAACGTTTTGTACAAATGTCCTAATAATGAATGGTTTATCATTTTAGAAACTAGATTCAAAGGGATACAACTTTCATGCTTTGATAATTTCCATATTCCTTATAGATTTCGAGATATAAGCTTCCAAAATCAGCTAAGCGCATCAGAAATTTCGCACATTGCTGTAAAAAAACAACTAGTAGTTAAAAATGATCTGAAACCACTCCGAAACTCACTCGAGGACCTCGGGACCTCAACCTAATACACAAACAAGTCCTAAAATATCATACGAACTTAGTTGAAACCTAAAATCACATAAAACAATACTAAAACCATGAATCATACCCCAATTCAAGCTTAAGGAACTTAAGAATTTGCAACTTCTACATTCGATGCCGAAACCTATCAAAACAATTTCGATTGACCTCAAATTTTTCACACAAGTCGTAAATGATATAACAGATCTATGAAAATTTTCAGAACTGGATTCCATCTCCGATATCAAAAAGTCAACTCCCCGGTCAAACTTTCTAAAAATTTAACTTTCGCCATTTTAAGCAAAATTTCACTACGGACTTCCAAACAATTTTTCGGACACGCTCCTAAGTCCAAAATCACCATACGGAGCTATTGGAATCATCAAAACTCCATTTCGGGGTCGTTTACTCGTAATTCACCATCTGGTCAATTATTTCAACTTAAGCTTCCAAAACAAGAATTGTTCTTTAAATTAAATCCTGAATCATCCGAAAACCAAACTTGACCACCCTCGTAAGTCATAATACACATTTCAAATCTTATTGAGACTTTAAGCCACTGAACGGAACGTAAATTCTTAAAACGACAAGTCGGGTCATTATATCCTCCCCTTTTAAACCATACGTTCGTCCTCGAATGTGCCAACAATTATTTTGAGGACATTAAATCTTTGAGTGTATTATTACACACATACTCTCGGGTGATTCTACATCACCACAATTTAGCATGGGTCCGACAACACCATCTCAATTGAGATTATTTCTTTTATTCTCATTTATAAACTTTAAAGCCAACTTCTTACACTCCAATTAATTTCAAAAGGCCTTATTATCACATCAACACACGGTATTAGTTTCAACCAGCTATAGCAACTCGTGCCTACGCACACATCAACGTATGCCCATAACCACATCTCTGGTCATAATAGTTTTTTATAATTAATTTCAGCACCCTCAATTAATCTCATATTAACTAAAATCTCATTTCAAATTTTCGCAACACTGTCAGCAACAGGCGAGGCATGAAGACCTCATAATCATTTATCCGAATCAACGAGTCACATTTAACACCACTTGGGAACTCACCTTATAGGCTAAAATGTAATGTTTACAGTACGAATATGGATAAATATGCACAAAAACATATAAAAGAATTATCAAATAAGCCTAACAGACATGACTCCCCATTAATACTATAGTTCAAATTTAATATCACAAAGGGAGCATTTAAACTCATAAAATTTTCACCACAAGGACCTCATACTTATATAACTTCCACCGCGGCTTGTAGCTCAGTTTAAATATTTCACATCATATAAAAATGTGAGGATCTCGTACTCAACTCTGAATCACGAGTATTTTGCACATTGTGCCAACTGAAATTTTTTCATTTCCTTTCTTTCTTCTTTTTAATCAATTTCGTAAACAATTTTTACAACACACAATGAACCCTCATACCAATAGGGCATGTAATTCATAAAATGGAACTCAATTATTCCGAAATCACATCAAAACTCACTGTAGAGAGTAATAGAAAGTCACTTTTTGGACTTATAGTCCTCAATAGTGTACAAAATAAAAATGATAGACACGGGCTAACATCATCAAATCTACCAACATGGATAAACATATAAGTGGGTCACAAAATTACGAAGCTCACCCATAAGAGGAGCATAATGGGAGGACTCACCTCAATATTAAGAACTGGATCAAACTAAGGAAAAAATTCTTTTATAACAAATCAGGATCATACCTGTAATGACACCATATGGTGTAGTGGCCTTAGCCACACAATAACAATTATATCAACGGGTCGGGTCGGGTCTCCCCCTCGAGGGCGCCCTTTTACCCACCTGTCCTCCACCCCTAACTGCCACGACCCAAAATCTCACCACAGGTATCGTGATGGCACTTAGTCTCTAAGACTAGGTAAGCCGACTACAATAACAATTCAAGCCATTTTTTGAATATAAATTAATACACGTGTCGAAAACCAACAACGGAAACAATTATGAAAAACTCCCAAGACTGGTAATATTAAGTCACGAACTCTAACTGAATATATAGAATGATCAAGAGGACCGAATATACAATACTGTTCGAATAAGAAATTAACAGTACAATAGAAATAGAAGGACTCCAAGGGACTGCGACGACCAAGCTGCTCTACCTTAAGTCCTTGAGATCACCCTCTAGCTTCGTCCAAGTCCGATATCTCCAATACCTGGCTCTGCACAAAAATATGCAGAAGTGTAGTATGAGTACACCACGGTCAGTACCTACTAAGTATCAAGACTAACCTCAGTGGAGTAGTGACGAGGTACAGTCAAGACACTCACTAGTCTAATAACCTGTGCAATATAGTATACAAAATAATAGGAAACAAATAACAATAAGAGCAACACAAATCAACCAGTGATATGTACAATAGGGCAACAAGAACACCATTAATATCGCTCAACAAATAATAAATACAAGTACACCCAATTAAATCAAGTCCTTCAAATAAATGTTTTTCAAATATAATTCTTTCAATAAATCTCTTATAAATAAAATTTCCTCAAATAAATATCTTTAAAATATAATTCTTTCAATAAATCTTTTTCAAATATAACTTCCTCAAATAAATATCTTTCAAATATAATTCATTCAATAAATCTCATTCAAATATAATTTCCTCAAATAAATATCTTTCAAATACAATTCTTTCAATAAATCTTCTTCGTTCATATGACACCTCAAGCCATTTATTTGGCACATGTCACCCTCGTGATAGTTAAACTCGCTTCCTCCAGTGGCTTGGCTACTAGTATGTACCCTTCGCTAAATAGAAATCCCATACGAACCACATAATCTCTAATAAAACCAACTATCTTCAGATCTACATCCACCTCGTGACCCTACCACGATTGTGACGATTAGGCAACTAATTAAACCTTCTTAAGATCGTACTTATCAACCAGATGCCAAAACCTGCTGCACCCCCATGTGCACAACTGAATGATCTCTCAATACTTCTGCATCCTCGATATGGACGACACGTGGTAACAATGGTTGAAACACCCTGGCTCCCTTATAACCCCTCTGTAGTATCACGAACCGTTGGCTCATAGTTGATATCGAATGAGAAATTTCATACGCGAGTGGATGCAAAAGAACATAAGATATATGCTTCAAGCTGAATAAATGCTGCACGATAAAGACTGAAAGAAGCAAAAATTTTCCTACTAGCTCTGTAGCCTCTTGAAGATAAGTACAGACGTCTCCGTACCGATCCGCAAGACTCTACTAAACTCGTTCGTGACTCGTAGAACCTTTGAACCTAGAGCTCTGTTAATAACTTGTCACAAAACAAAATCCCACCACAAGTGTCGTGATGGCACTTAGTCTCTAAGACTAGGTAAGCCAACTATAACAACAATTCAAGCTATTTTGTTTTAATATAAATTAATACACGTGTCGAAAACCAACAACGGAAATAGTTATGAAAAACTCCCAAGACTGGTAATATTGAGTCACGAACTCTAACTGAATACATAGAATGATCACAAAGACCGAATATACAATACTGCTCGAACAAGAAATTAACAGTACAATAGGACTCCAAGGGACTGCGACGACCAAGAAGCTCTACCTTAAGTCCTTGAGATTACCCTTTAACTTCGTCTGAGTCCAATATCTCCAATACCTGGCTCTGCACAAAAATGTGTAGAAGTGTAGTATGAGTACACCACGGTCGGTACCCAGTAAGTATCAAGACTAACCTCAGTGGAGTAGAGACGAGGTACAGTCAAGACACTCACTAGTCTAATAGCATGTGCAATATAATATACAAAATAATAGGAAGCAGATAACAATAAGGAAAATATAAGAGTGATTTGGGACACTTAGTCCCAAAAAAGGAAGCTTAAGTCGTAGGATTTTGACCGTAGTTGGAATTGTGTGAAGATGACTCCAGAATGGAGTTTCATCGGTTCCATTAGCTCCGTATGATTATTTTGGACTTAGGAGCGTGTCCAGAAAATTATTTAGAAGTCCGTAGTGGAATTAAGCTTGAAATGGCAAAACTAAAAATTTTGAAAAGTTTGACCCGGGGGTTGACTTTTTGACATCGGGGTCGAAATGCGATTCCGAGAGTTGGAACATCTCCGTTATGTCATTTGAGATGTGTCTGCAAAATTTGACATCATTTCGGGTTGCTTTGATAGGTTTCGGCACGAGTTTTAGAAGTTGGAAGTTTTGGAAGTTCATAAGTTTGATTCGTGGTGCGATTTGTATTTTCAACGTTATTTGATGTGATTTGAGATCTCGAGCGAGTCTGTGTTAGGTTGTGGAACTTGTGGTATGTTTAGACGGGGTCCCGGGGGCCTCGGGTGTGTTTCAGATGGGCTACGGTCCATTTCCTTCTATTTTTGAACTGTTGTTTCTGTTTTCTGGTGTTCTTCTTCGCGTTCGCGAAGATCACCTCGTGTTCGCAAAGTCTTACTACTGACCACCTTATACTTATTTTTTGCGTTCGCGTTCAGCCCATCGCATTCGCGAAGGATTGTCTTTTCCTCCACCGCGCTCGCGATTAGACACTCGCGTTCGTGAAGATCTTCATGGCAGCCTCATGTTTCATCTTCGCATTCGCGAAGAGCATCTCGCGTTCGTGAAGGTTTCCTCTTCCTATTCTTCGCATTCGCGGCCCTTTGCTCGTGTTCGCGTAAGTCAGTCGTGGGCCATTAGATTTTTCCTCTCCGCGTTCGCGAACAACCCATCGTGTTCGCGAAGCACAACTGGGCAGTTCATTTTTCTTCTTCGCGAATGCGATCCTTTCTCCGCGTTCGCAATGCACAATCACCTGGGCAGAATATAAGATTTCCAAATCGAGGGTTAGGCCATTTTTATCACATTTTGACTTATAAAGCTCAATTTTGAGCGATTCTTGGTGGGTTTTTCAAGCAATTCAATTGGGTAAGTGTTCTTCACTTAGTATTTAATATATTCCACGATTTTTAACTTTATTTTTATCATTTAGTTTGTGTTTTGAGTTGAGGAAAATGTTGGTTTTGAAGAAAACTTTCAAAATGAAAAATCACGATTTGAGGGATGAAATGATATCGGAATTTGATGATTTTAGTATGGTTGAACTCGTGAGTGAATGGGTGTTCGTATTTAGTAACTTTTGCCGGATTCTGAGATATGGGCCCCACAAGCGAAGTTTTTAGTTAATTTTGAATTTTTATTGAAAATGTAGTATTTTCTTATAGAATTGATTCTATAATTTTTGTTGACTGTATCGAATTAATTATGACTTTATTCGAGTCGATCGGAGTTGAAAAAATCGAGAAAAAAGGCATACTACTTGATTTAAATTGGAGCAAGTCGAGGTAAGTGTCTTGCTTAACCTCGAGTGGGGGTATTTTCCCTTAGGCATTGAGTCTTATGTGAAATTTGTGTGATTGAAAACCATGTACGCGAGGTGACAGGTACGTACTTGGTTTATATGTGCAAATTTTATTGAGTTAAAGTCTTGAGCATATTGTATAGTAAACTGGATAATTGTTGGCATATATGTAATCATCTATTTGTCGTGCCTAAATCCTTGTTGTTGACTCTGTTGTTATATGACAATTTGATGTGATTGTTATTTGATTATTTATGAAATTCCGTGAATTTGCTGGTTTGATAATTATTCGAATTTAATTTTATTTTGGATTTTTCCTTCTTCAAACAATTAATTAAATGAGCTTAAGAAGAGGTATTTATATAATTATTGGAAATTTGGAGTTAATGAAGACTTTGCTTTATGTTGAGTAATTTCTATCTTTGTTGATTGTTTTTGGGTGTTGTACACATTGTGTGGAGCCTTCGGCTATTTGTTGTGAAATTAATTGACTTGGTTGTATCTTTGGAATTTTGGTTGTAGCCATCGGGCAAATTGTGATATGAATTGATTTTGTTATGCTGCCGTGATAATTTCCCATGTAAATTGTTGTGTTGTGTTAATTATTATTTTGAAGATATAAGGGTGGCGTCTCACCGTTGATATTATGTGGGTATAAGGGTGGCATTTCATTGTGATTGTGTTTGTTGGAATATTGTCTGGGTGGAGATAAGGGTGGCAATAAGAGCGATAAGGGTGGCAATAAGAGTGATAAGGGTGGTTATTGGTATTGTCTGGGCGGAGAGATAAGGGTGGCTATAGGAGTGATAAGGGTGGCAATAGGAGCGATCAGGGTGGCTATTGTCAGGGACGATATGTGATGATGTGGGGTTGTGGTGTTGATAATTTTCATGTGATATTGTGATTTTCTTGTGTTTACTTTTATACCTTGTGCAATTTGTCTTGTTGTTGGTAAATTGATAACAATCTGATTTATGTTGAAATTGAGAGCCTGTGGCTATTGCCAGGCGGATTATAAAATGGAATGTGGAAACGAGGTGTCGTGAGTAAATAATGAGGATATTTGGCACGTGAATTGTCCGTGCAGTTGTAATATAAAATGTGGGCACGAGGTGCTGTGATGAAATGATAATGATAATTGGCACGTGAATTGTCCGTGCAGTTGTGATGTGAAATGAGGGCACGAGGTGCCGGGAAAATATGATAATTTAGTTATGGGCACGAGGTGTCGTGGAAATATGAAAATGGGCTGAGACCCGTATTGTTTTTATGATTATAAAATGAGGTGTCACATGATGACTTTTTTAATTGAAATAATTATATTCAAAATATTTATTTGGAAGGATTGTTATTCAAAAAGAATTATATGAAAGAATTGTATTTGAAAGATATTTATTTGAGGAAATTATATTTGAAAAGATTTATTGAAAGAGTTATATTTGAAAAATAATTATTTGAGAAAACTACACTTGAAAGAGAGTTATTTGGAAGAATTATATGTGAAGGATATTTATTTGAAAAACTTGAATTAATTGGGCATACATGTATTTATTAATTGTTGAGTGATATTTATGGTATTCTTGTTATCTTGCTGCGCATACCACTGGTTGTTTTATCCTGCCCTTATTGCTATCTGTTTCCTAGTATTTTGTATATTATATTGCACAGGTTATTAGACTAGTGAGTGTCTTCACTGTACCTCGTCTCTACTCCATTGAGGTTAGTCTTGATACTTACTGGGTACCGACCGTGGTGTACTCATACTACACTTCTGCACATTTTTGTGCAGAGCCAGGTATTGGAGATACCGGACTTGAGCAGAGTTAAAGCGGGATCGTAAGGATTAAAGTTAGAGCTTCTTGGCCGTCGCAGTCCCTTGGAGTCTTTTCATGTCATTGTACTGTTAATTTGTAATCAAACAGTACTGTATATTCGGTTCTCGTGATCATTCCATGTATTCAATTAGAGTTCGTGACTTAGTACTACCAGTCTTGGGAGGTTGTATATTCATATTTATTCCGCTATTAGTTTTGGTTACTTATTTAATTCAAAAACAAATGGCTTCAAAATGTTATAGAGATAGACTTACCTAGTCTTAGAGACTAGGTGCCATCACGACGCCTGTGGTGGGATTTTGGGTCGTGATAACTAACCTCAGTGGAGTAGTGACGATGTACAGTCAAGACACTCAATCAATGATATACACAATAGGGCAACAAGAACACTATTAATATCGCTCAACAAATAATAAATACAAGTATACCCAATTAAATCAAGTCCTTCAAATAAATGTATTTCAAATATAATTTCCTCAAATAAATATCTTTCAAATAAAATTCTTTCAATAAATCTCTTATAAATATAATTTTTTCAAATAAATATCTTTGAAATATAATTATTTCAATAAATCTTCTTCAAATATAATTTCCTCAAATAATTTTCTTTCAAATATAATTCTTTCAATAAATCTCTTTCAAATATAATTTCTTCAAATAGATATCTTTCAAATATAACTCTTTCAATTAAAAGTCACCATGTGACACCCCATTTCAAAATCATAAAAATACGGGTCTCAGCCCATTTTCATATTTTTCGTAAACACGGGTCTCATCCCACTTTCATATTTCCACGGCACTTCGTGCCCATAATTAAATCATCATAATTCCCCGGCATCTCGTGCCCACTTTTCGTATCACAACTGTACGGACAGTTCACGTGCAAATAATAAAATCATCATATTTTTCACGGCACCTCATGCCCACGTTTCATATCTGTTGCGGCGTGCAACCCGATTCCATATAACATTACCTGCCCGGCAATAGCCACTCATAATTTCAACATAGATCAGGCTATTATCAAGTTTACCGAAACAACAAGACAAATTGCACAAGATATAAAAATAAACACAAGGAATATCCCAACATCACATGAAAATTACCAACACAATAACCCCACATCATCACATATCATCCCTGACAATAGCCACCCTTATCTCTCCTATAATAGCCTCCCTTATCCCTCCGCCCTGACAATATCAATAGCCACCCTTATCGCTCCTATAGCCACCCTTATCTCTTCTATAGTCATCCTTATCACTATACCCAGACAATATCCCAACACACATAACAAAAATGAAATGCCACCCTTATACCCACTTAATATCAACAGTAAAATGCCACCCTTATATCCTCAAAATAATAACGCACACAGCACAACAATTTACACGGAATATTATCACGACAACATAACAAAATCAATTCATATCACAATTTGCCCAATGGCCACAACTAATTTCAAAGATGCAACAAATCAATTAATTTTACAACAAATAGCCGAAGGCTCCACACAATGTGTATAAGACCTCAAAAACAATCAATAGAGATAGAAATTACTCTGCATAGGGAAACACCTTCATTAATCCAAATTCTCAATAATTATATAAACACCTCTTCTTAAGTTCATTTAATTAATTATTTGCAGAGGGAAAATCCATAATGAAATTAAATTCCAAGAAATATCAAACCATCAAACTCACGGAATTTACATAAATATACAAGTAATAATCACATCAAATTGTCGTATACAATAAATTAAATAAATGCGAATTGAGGCATGACAAATAGATGATTAAATAAATGCCTACAATTATCCAATTTACTACACAGTATGCCCAAGACTTTTAACTCAGTAAATTTTTCACATATAAGCATGAGTACGTACTCGTCACCTCACGTACACGACTTTTCACATTTCATAAATGCCACATAAGACTCAATGCCTAAGGAGTAATTCCCACACTCAAGGTTAGGCAAGATACTTACCTTTTTGAAGTTATGCAGATATTCCAAAATTGACTTCTTGCTTGAATTGACCCCGGGACAGCTCAAATCTATCCAAATTAATTGTATAACCTCTTTAAAATTCATCGAAAATAATTCCGGATAATAATAGGCCGACTTAAAAATTTATTCCAAAAAGTCAACAAAAGTCAACGCGGGGCTCGCCTCTCAGAGCCCAACATAATTTTCATGAAATGCGAACACCCATTCCAATACGAGTTCAACCATACCAATTTTATCAAATTCCGATAACAACTCGACCTCCAAATCTTAAATTTTCGTTCTTGAAAAGTTCTGCAAAAATCTTGTTTTCTTCCATTTAAATCCGAAAATAATTATGAATATAACCATAGAATCATGAAGTATAATCATTTTCAGATATAGAACACTTACCTCAATCCAGATGGTAAAATCGCCTCAAATATCGCTTCAATACGAGCTCCATAGCTCTAAATATGTTAAAAATGGCTGAAACCTCGAAATATAGCTACTGCCCAGGTATTTACTCTTCGCGATCGCAAAGCACAACTTTTCTCAGCCCAAAATTTGCCTTTCACGATCGCGGAAAATGCTTCGCGATCGCGAAGAACAAGTGCCCAGCTCTTCCATACAGCCTCTAGTATAATGGTCATAACGTTTTGTACAAAATACCAAATTGCAAATGGTTTAACTTTCTGAAAACTAGATACCAAGGGATACAACTTTCCTATTTTGCTCATTCCCAGTTCCTTATAGATTGCGAGATAAAAGCTGCCAAAGTTAGCCCTGTGCAACACAAATTTCTTCATAGCGATTTCCAAACTCTTTCGAGATAGCCTGTAGTATATCAACCATAACTTATTGTACACAACTCCAAATGCCAAATGGTTTGATTTTCTAAAAACTAGACACAAAGAGCTACAACTTTAATTTTTGGATCATCTCCAAATTCCTTATAAATTGCGAGATATAAGCTTCCAAAGTTGGGTCAGTGCAACAGGAGTTTCCTTTATACGATCGCGAAAAGGCTTCAGCGATCGCGATTCACAGTGTCCAAACAGCAAAATTGCTCTTCGCGATCGTGACCGTTTGTCCGTGATCGCGATGCATACATCTGTGGCCAAAATCCAGCAACTAAAAATGGCCTAGAAATGGTCTGAAACCTCCCGAAACTCATCCGAGCCACCCGGGACCGCGCCAGAACATACCAACAAGTCTCAAAACATATTACGGACTTAGTCGAGGCTTCAAACCACATCAAACAACACCGAAATTACCAATCGAGCATCAAATCGAATTATGAGTTTTTAAATCTTCCAACTTCTATATTTTGCGCCGAAACGTATCAAATCAATCCGGAATTACTTCAAATTTTGCACAAAAGCCATAAATGACGTAATGGAGCTATTCCAATTTCCGGAATCGAAATCCGACCTCGTTATCAAAAATTCAACCTTCTGCCGGACATTTCATAAAATCATTTATTTTTCAGCTTTTGCCAAAATGTGTCGAATTGTCCTACGGACTTCCAAATCCAAATCCGGACACTCCTATGTCCGAAATTACCATACGAAGCTATTGACATCATCAAAATTCCATTCCGGGGTCATTTTCTCAAAAGTCAACTCTCCAGTCAACTCTTTCCATTTAAGCTTCTAGCTAAGAACTATTCTTTTAATTAAATTCCAAATCTTCCTAAAATCAAACTCGACCACACCCGCAGGTCATAATACATATTGTGAAGCTGCTCGAGACCTTAAGTCACTAAATAGGGCGTTAATTCTTAAAACGACGAGTCGGGTCATTACACTAACTGACTGTGCATATGGGGTAGTAATTGGAATAGAACCAGTAGGATGAGTATTCTGATGAAACCCGCCTATCCCAAGTCTGGGACAATCTCTCATGATGTGCCTAGTATCACCATACTGATAACAACCCCTCTTGCAGGTTCGGCTGCTCATACTGAGTCTGTGCCAGATAACTGGAATAACCATTATAGGAACCATGTGTCAGTGGTGCATTTAAAGAACTTACTAGAGCACTCTGAGTGTTCTGAAATTGTTTCCATGACCCTGCTGATACTGAGCACTCTGGGGGAATACAGCAAGTCCCAGCTCCATCCCATATAAATCTCAACTCTTAATCATATACAAGTTTCGGATAACCTTTCAATACCACATAAATGCATCTCGGGCCAAAATTGATATAACACATAACCCCGCAATCTGATCGTTGATAGTGGACTCCCCTCACTTGGCACGAAGTCATAGGACACAGTCCGATTATCCACAATACTAACCTTCACCGCTCGTACGTCACCAGTCATAAGACACATCAAGCCATTTATTGGGCACATGTCATCCTCGTGACAATCAAAATTGCTTCCTTGAGTGCCTTGACTACTAGTATGTACCTTTCACTAAATGGAAATCCCATACGAACTACATAGTCTCTAATACCACCAACTATCTTCAGATCTACATCCACCTCACGACCCTGCAACGATATGTGATGACTAGGCAATTAATTAAACCTTATTAAGATCATACTTATCAACCAGATGTCAGAACTTGTTGCATCCCCATGTGCACAACTGAATGATCTCTCAATACTTTCGCATCCTCGATCTGGACGACACATTGCGACAATGGTTGAGCAACCCTGGCTCCCTTATAACCCCTTTGTAATATCATGAACCGTTAGCACATAGTTGATACCGAGTGCGTAATTTCATACATGAGTGGATGCAAAAGAACATAAGATATACGCTTCAAGCTGAAAAAATACCGCACGATAAGGAATGAAAGAAGTGAAATTTTTTTCTACTAGCTCTGTAGCCTCTCGAAGATAAGTACAGACGTCTCCGTACCGATCCTCAAGACTCTACTAAACTCGTTCGTGACTCGTAGAACCTATGAACCTAGAGCTCTGATACCAATTTGTCACGACCCAAAATCCCACCACAAGCGTCGTGATGTCACTTAGTCTCTAAGACTAAGTAAGCCGATTATAATTACAATTCAAGCCAATTTCTTTTTTAAATAGAAACTAACAGCGAAAATAGTTACAAACAACCTCCCAAGACTGGTAATACTGAGTCACGAACTCTAACTGAATACATGAAATGATCTTAAGGATCGAATACTCAATACTGTTTGATTAATAAAAGAACAGTACAATAAAATGGAAAGATTTCAAGGGACTACGATGACTAAGCAGCTCTACCTTGAATCTTTACGATCACACTCTAACTCTGTCCGAGTACGATAGCTCCAATACTTGGCTCTACACAAAAATGTGCAGAAGTGTAGTATAAGTACACCATGGTCGGTACCCAGTAAGTATCAAGACTAACCTCAGTGGACTAGTAACGAGGTACAGTCGATACACTTACTAATCTAATAACCTGTGCAATATAGTATACAAAAATAATAGGAAACAAATAACAATGACGGAAACAATAATCAACCAATGATATACACATCAGGGTAAGAAGAACACCATAAATATTGCTCATCAAATAATGAATACAAGTACAACCAATTAATTGAGTCCTTCAAATATAAATCTTTCTCCTATATGTTTTTTTTCCAAATAATAATCTTTGGGATATAATACTCTCCAATAAATATATTTTGAATAGACTCCATTCAAATAAATATCTTTCAAATATAATTATTTCAAATAAATCTCTTTCAAATATAATTCTTTCAAATAAATATATTTCGAATAAAAGTCACCATGTGACACCTCATTTCAAAATCATAAAAATACGGGTCTCAGCCCACTTTCATATTTCCACGGCACCTCGTGCCAATTTCTCTATTACAACCGCACGGACAACTCACGTGCCAATATCTTCATTATTTACTCACGACACCTCGTGCCCACATTTCATATCATAACTGCACGGATAGTTCACGTGCCAATATCATCATTATTTACTCACGGTACCTCGTGCCCACATTTCATTTCATAATCCGCATGGCAATACACACATGCTCCCAATTTCAACATAGATTAGATTATTATCAATTTACCAACAACAAGACAAAATGCATAAGATATAAAAATAAACACAAGGAAAATTAAAACATCACATGCAAATTACCAAAGCAATAACCCCACATCATCACATAAAAATTACCAACACAATAACTCCACATCATCACGTATCATCCCATAGCCACCCTTATTTCTCCTATAGCCACCCTTATCACTCCTATAATACCCTCCCTTATCCCTCCGCCGTGACAATATCAATAGCCACCCTTATCGCTCCTATAGCTACCCTTATCGCTCTGTATAATAGCCATCCTTATCACTCCGCCCAGACAATATCCCAACACACATAACCACGGTGAAATGCCACCCTTATACCCACAAAATATCAACAGTGAAATGCCGCCCTTATATCCTCGTAATAATAACTCAAATCACACAACAATATACACAGAATATTATCACGACAACACAACACAATCAATTCCTATCACAATTGGCCCAATAACCACAACTAATTCCAATGATATAGTAAAATCAATAAATTTCTCAAAAATAGCCCAAGGCTCCACGCAACGTATATAAAACCTAAAAAAAAATTAACAGAGATAGAAAATACTCAATATAGGGCAACACCTTCATTAATCCAAATTCTTGATAATTATACTAACGCCTTAGTTTAAACATAGTTCATTAATTATTTGCAAATGGAAAAATCCATAATATCATTATTTCCAGGAAATATCAAATCAACAAACTCACGTAATTTACATAAATATTCAAGTAACAATCACATCAAATTGTCATATAAAAACAAATTCAACAAACAAGGATTGAGGTATGGCAAATAGATGATTTAATAAATGCCAACAATTATCCAATTTACTACACAATAATGCCTAAGACTGTAACCCAATAAAATTTGCACATATAAGCCCGAGTGCGTACTCGTCACCTCGCATACACGATTTTTTTACATTTCACAAATGGCACATAAGACTCGATGCCTAAGGGGTAATTCCCCCAGTCAAGGTTAGGCAACATACTATTTTTTGAAGTTAGGCTGATATTCCAAAATTGCATTCTTGCTTGAATTAATCTCCAGACAGCTCAAATCTATCTAAATTAATTCAATTCAGTCAATACTAATTATAGGAATTAATTCCATATGAAAATACTATTTTTCTAACAAAATCTGAAATTTTACTCAAACATACCCATGGGGCCCATGTCTCGGAAACCAACGAAATCACAAAATACGACAACCCATTCAATTACGAGTCCACCCAAACTAATTTTATCAAATTCCGATAACAACTCGACCTCCAAATCTACAATTTTCGTTCTTGAAAAGTTTTGCAAAAAGCTTGATTTCTTCCATTTAAATTCGAAATAAATGATGAATATAACCATGGATTTATGAAATATAATCGCTTTTGGATATAGGACACTTACCCAAGTCGAAGTCATGAAGAAATCCTCAAAATCACCCAAGAACCGTGCTCCAAAAATCAAAAAACGAAATGAAGGAAATGGCCATTTTTGGTCCTTAAGTTTCAGCCCATCGGTCACTAAAAGTTCATTTTTTGTCATTAAAAGTCCACTCCAGAATTTGCTTGCACCAGCAGTTATTGTTTTTTACTAAAAAGGCTCTAACTCCATGATACGAACTAGGAATTCGACGATTCTTATTCTTATGAGTCAAAAATAATAATACGAACCTAGTCGTTCAATAAAAACTCAATTCGGAGCTCATTTGCTCAATGAGATACATATTTCTCTTGTTAAACAATTAACTCATGTTTCGCGCTAAAAACCCAATTGCGACTTGATGAAATTAAACCAAACTTTCCAGATCACTCCTATAATTCATTATCAAAATCCAGGAAGTCTCAAAATTGAATTTCGATTTCTAGAACTAAAAATGGACCTTTGGATCATTACATGCTTATGCTGAAAACATCAAACACTTCCAAAACTCTTCCCCAACAGCCTGTAGTATATCAAATATAACTTCTTGTACTCAACTCCAACTGCCAAACGATTTAAACTTATGTAAACTAGATATAAAGGGATACAACTTCCATGTTTTGCTTATCGCCCAGCTCCTTATATATTGCGAGATATAAGCTCCCAAAGTCAGCCCTGTGCAGCAGAATGTTTTGGCGATGCACACTGCTGTAGCCAAAATCTGCAGTACCAGCTTCAGTCAATCGATCATAACGTTTTGTACAAATATCTGAATTATTAATGGTTTATCATTCTGGAAACTAGAATCAAAGAGATACAACTTTTATGTTTTGATAAATTTTATATTCCTTAAAGATTTTTAGATATAAGCTTCCAAAGTCAGCTCCGCGCATCAGAAATATCTTGCAAATTGCTGTCTAACACAAAGGATCATATCTCAACATAACTCTGCCGCCATGCGCGACCCCATCCAAACACTGAGCCATATGAAATACCTCAGCCACCATGCTCAAAATCAATAACCACGCGCAATCCGACATCGAGTACTCAGAGTGCATTACCATAACCATGTAGAGGAAAATGACATAATGCCACACAAACCTAAAGGAACATAACCAATGAGCAATCAATCATGCAATACCCAACTACTTATCTCGCTCAAATTCCGCTATAAGACCACAACAGAACCGCACCATGTGTGCCTAAAACTAACGAATCACAACTCCTCGTAGCATAGAAGAGTAACTCACAGAAAATTCCAGAACACGAATAATCTCAACAACAACCGAATGGCACATCACTCAACAATAGCAGTATGGAGCCAACCAATCCGGCTCGGTGTAGAATACACACCCTAATTGGGCCTACCAATGGACCCCCAAATCAACTCCGGGCACCCACACATGGATAAATAAACATTCGAAAGCCCACAATGACTGAATCATAACACATACTATCATCTGGCTAGCTTCGGCCATGACTTCACAATCCATAACCATGAAACAATTTGCTCCTGAGAACTCCTAGTCTCCAAATCCATAGAACACACGAATCACCATAGCTTATCACAACTCCACCGCCAGAATGTCTAACACATCTCTCATACACAATCGTCCCACGAGGAATACTTCTAAAATTCTTCTGTGCCACCTAGCAAAATTTGAATATCAGTAGTCGATCAACCAGGAGAGTGTCGCAATACCAATGAAGTATCCATAAATCCAAACACATTGCCCCTTCTGAAATGTATAATCTCGTCAAGCCATACCAAATAGTAATATCATTTACCTAGTCATCTGAACCCGTCCATGCTACCTACGAATTTATGTCCTTCCCTTCAAAACTGAATTGTGACCTTGCACATGCAAATCTCAATCCCACACAACACACCGCGTTTACCATGCCATCATGTGAAGAGTACAAGAATCTCATAATTAACTCTGAGTCACAAGCAGAATACATACCCGGTCAGTCAAAAACCCTCCATTTGATCTCATCCCGGAGAAAATCCTATTACGCAACATATTCCTCACGCTTGTAGGAAATATACACCTCAAACCGTGGTAAAAACCATCGAGAACTCTTCGAAACCCATTTTCACACAACCAAGCTATCAGAACCGAATCTCTCTAACTCACCCAGCCACGCAGGTTGCCAAAACCCAAGAGCATTGCCACAAAACACCTGTGGAGACTAGCCACATCATAAGTACCCAAAGAACTGATTATATCCATTATTGTGCTGATCCAACCTACTACCACCTTGTCCTATTTCTACCAGTCCTTTCCAAATTACCTTCAAACTGATACTTCTCCTTGCTGGAACACCACGACCCTGAAGCAAAATTCACCACACAAGAGACCCTAGTATAGAACCACAACGCCCTAAGGCCCATAAGCTGCTGACTTCTCTCTTAAGCACCCCAAAGCACCACGACCGAGACATCCACTCCGAAAGACCTTATGTGAATTTAAAATTGTTCCTCTTCCCTTTTTCTTATACTAAAATGTAGAATCCATAGTCATATAGAATTACCGTAAAGTCTCGACACCATCCAATGTAACTATCAGTTTCTAGCCATATACACATCTTAAAATTTCCAAATCGCTACTTATAAATCTTGAATCCATTAGAACCATTCTCGAGAGTCATCCACTCTACTCAAATCTCAATTAAACTGACCAAACAGACCGAAAGACCTGTGCCCCATTAGCAGACCAACTACCCAAGGGAGTATTCCACACTCCTAAGCAATCGAGCAAATTCCTACTCCAAGTACCCTCTATCCTTCACGAATAACCACTCAATTATTTTATGATTCCCATATACCCATAGAGCGTAATACAACCTGTATCCAGAAATGCCTTTACTCGAGTCTTCCTCGATCTCGACCTCTGCAAGTCATAACTGATTCACTAGTATACCTTGAACTGAAACCAATACAACACATAATTGTACAATCAACTTGTCGATAACAAACTCCCCCACTTGGCTCAAAGCCATAGATCAAAACACACAACTCACAATGCCCATACTCTATTACTGCCATAATACCGCAGTGAGATTCAACCAAATCCTTCCCGAGCTCCTGTAACGCAAACCATCTAATACTTCACATTATCTGCAAATCTCGCATTCACCCTTGTAATAGTCAAGCCAACTTCCACAAGCGATCCAAAATCAAATTGCAACACATATCATTTACTGGTAAAAGAGAACTCTCTACAAAACATCATAAGGACCACACAACCTCAGGAAACCTCGCAGGAGATAACCTACCTGCTCTGCCTCAAACTGACATCTTTTTATACCCTTCCACAGTCATGACTACTACGCAATCACTTAATCTTCTTGATTCTGAACTCATAAACAAGACAGGAGAATCTACTTCATTCCACAACTAAATAACATGAGAGATCCCTCAACACTCCCATAACTCGGGGACCATATGCCAAATCAAGACAGTAATCAAATACCCCATAGTCCTTGCTACCTCTCAAGTAAACTCTTCTCGTCACATTCAAACGATCCGAACACATCTCGCAGTCACATTATACTCACCACATAGCCATTTCACCGCTCATCGAGCCACAAATTTCTCTCGTAGGGACATTACTAGACATATGAGTCCAAATATACAAGTTACCATTGAAGCTACCAAGCTCAAGCTTCGGTCTAACCATGGGATCAAGTCCTCCAGACTGGCCCATCACCAAAACACAAAATACACATCTCAAACCTCATTCATAGAATTACAAGCCGACGATGCACAACTGATACCAAGTGCTCACATGCAGACACGAATGCGTGGAAGGAATTTTAAGAGTTACGCTTTAAGCTGAATCAATGCCGCACGATAAGGAAAGAAATATGGGAAGTATATCCTAAATGTCCTGTAGCCTCTCGAAGATATGTATGGACGTCATCATACCGATCCACAAGACTCTACTTGACACTTGCTCATGACTTGTCGAACCTATGAACCTAGAGCTCTGACACTACCTTGTCATGACCCAAAATCCGACTAGTCGTAATGGCACCTAATCCAACCCATTAGTAAAGCCAATTAACCACTAACCAATTCCAATAACAATTAATAAAGAAATTAAGTAAAGAAATATCTGAATCTAATACATTCCCCAAGAACTGGTAGTACAAATCATGAGCTTCTAAGAATAGAGTTTACAAAGCGGAAATGAAATAAATACATAGTGTGTTTGAATAGTACATAAACAGAGTTTTACAGATATAAAGCTACCACGAACAAGAGGCAGCTATAGCCGAGACGTAGGTACATCATCAATCCAGCTCCCATCGAACACAACAACATCAACAACCAACATCTGCATGCAAGGTGCAGAAGTGTAGTACGAGTACAACCGACCCCATATACTTAATATGTAACAAACCTAATCTTCGGTTGAAAGTAGTGACAAGCTAACAGAAAGGTCGGGTCTAACACCAATATTCCACAACAGTTCATAATAGCATAGTACAATAACAAAAAAGAATCTCAAAAATAAAAGGCTCGGTTCGTTCACAGTTCCAGAAAAATAGGCATTTCTTTTCAAGTATCTCAGTGAAAATCCAAATCTTTTACCGAAAAGCCAATAAACAAGTAAGTTTGAAAACTGTGATTTTCCCCAAAAACACCTTTTAACAAATAGTAAGATGTTTCAATTTTAGATAGCACGAGGAATGTACTTCTCTATGCCTACATGTCAAGATACATGTAAAATCAAAAATATCCCCAAACTGGGTAGTAGAAGGAAATACACCTCTATGCATGTATCTCATTTACACATGTCAAATGCAATGCATCTCGATGATGAGCTCATGTACTCACGCTCTTAGAGTGCTCTATCTCACAGCCTCGCATTCTCTCTCACTATGCTCAGCACGCTCAATCACTCAGCGCTGTACAATACCCATTGCGGCGTCCAGCCCGATCCCTGTTTATAGTCGACTGCGCTCACTGGGGGTGTGCAAACTCCTAGAGGGGCTCCTTTCAGCCCAAGCGCTAAATTGCTGGGGCGTTCACACCGATCCCATAATATATAAATATCCATAAGGCTCGTTGCGGTATGCAACCCGGTCCATAAACATATACAGCCCTAAGGCTCGTTGCGGCGTGCAACCCGATACCATAAATATAATCAATATATTATGCTGCGGCGTGCAACCCAATCCCAAATTATCATTCTCACTCAGGCCCTCGGCTTCACTCAGTGATCAATCTCTCCAGTCCCACTCACGGGCTCACAATGTCATGAAACTAGCCCGGCAACAATGATATGATGTATCAATAAACAACAACTGAGACTGAGATATGATATGAATGCATGAATATGACTGAGTACGATATATCAATGAAATTAGTGAGATGACAGCAAAAAACGACCACTATGGATCCTAACAATATCAGCATAAAGCCTAAACATGATATTTAGCATGTGTGACAACTCAGTTACTTTATCACATGGTGATAACACAAATATCAACAAAATAAGGCCATTATACAGTGTCATGGAAACAACAGAGTCCCAATTCACATGGTGCACACCCACACGCCCACATGCCTGTTACTTAGCATGTGTGTCATCTCAATATCAATCACATAGCACGTATTTCGGGGTTTCATACCCTCAGCTCCAAGATTAGAAAAGTTAGTTATCTCGAACAAGCCAATTCCAACATCAAGCAAGCCAATCGATGCACCAAAATGCCACCCCGTGCGTTCCGACGTCGGAACGACTCGAAACTAACCAAAAACAACTCAACTACATCAAACAATGCTAAAGGAACCAATCCCGATCAAAAAAGATCAAATGTTGAATCAAAAGCCCAAAATTGGCCAAAAGCCCAACTCGGGCATGCACCTTGGAACCCGATACAATTTACAAAATTCAACAAGCTATTCAATTACGAGTCCAACCATACTAGTTTCACTCAAATACGACCCCAATTCGATGTTCAAAAGTCAAAAATTCATATTATGAAACGTTAGGCCAAAACCCCTAATTTCCTCTTTAAAATTCACAATCCCATTACAAAAAACGAAGATAGATTCATGAAATATAACCAAAACTGAGTAGAGAACACTTACCCCAATTTATATGGTGAAATATTGCTTCAAGAATCGCTTCAATCCGAGCTCCATAGCTCCCAAAATGTAAAAATGTCTGAAACCTTCGAAATAGAGTACTATATACACTGCTCAGACGTCCTCTTTCGCGAACGCGTCAACACCATCGCGTTCACGATGAACAAAATAATGTCACCATAATACACTTCATGTTCACGGTAAAAACCTCGTGAACGCGACTCACATCTGGCTCAGACCTCCGGCTCCGGCTCCCAGCTCAACCCTACGCGTTCGCGATCCATCATATGCGAATGCAAAGAAGACTTGCCCCAAAACTAAGCAAACGCGGACTATTACTCACGAACACGATGAAGAAATGCTATTGCCATCCAAATACACTATTCGTTCGCGACACTTGCCATGCGAACGCGATGAAGGAATGTGACACTTGACACCAGAACACACTAGCACTGAAAACATGAAGGAAAATAGCCCGAAATCAATATGAACCATGCCCGAGCCCCTTGGGACCCCATCCAAACATACCAACATGTCTCATAACATAACACAGACCTACTCGAGGCCTCAAAACACACATAACAACATCGGAATGACATCATACCTCAATTCGAATTCAATGAACATTGAAACTTCAACTTCCACAACCAATGCCGAAACCTATCAAATTACGTCCGATTGACCTCAAATTTGTCACACATGTCACATCCGACATTATGGACCTTCTCCAACTTCCGGAATCAGAATCAGACCCCGATATACAAAAGTCCAATCCCGTTCAAACTTTTCAAAATTCCAACTTTCGCCATTTTAAGCCAAAATCAACCACGGACATCCAAATCACAATCTAGACGCGCTCCTAAGTCCAAAATCACCCAACGGAGCTAAAGGAACCATCAAAATTCCAATCCGAGGTCAAATGCTAAAAGGTCAAATTTGGTTTACTCTTTTGAATTTAAAGCTCCCTAGTTGAGAATCATTCTTCCAAATCAGTCTCGAATAACCTGATAACCAATACCGACGATTCACACAAGTCAAACTACATCATACAGAGCTACTCACTCCTATAAACTACCGAGCAAAGTACAAATTCTCAAAACGATCTCTCGGGTCGTTATAATTAATGACCAAGCTATTAAAACGAAAAATGATAAAACAATGATTCAAGCATAAAGAATTGTTAACTCTAGCAAAGTTATGTAGGTAAGTAAAATATTGTGGATGAAGTCACTAATTATATCGAGATAAGACTAGAGATTTGAAAGAGCTATTGGATGCCTTTTAAGGTTCTTAGAAATATTCACTAATGTAACAAATGCTGCCCATATACTAAACTTAGTCATGAACCTAAGAATGAGAAAATGGAATTAACGACCTTAACAATAATGGCGTATCACTTTTCGCTTCTAGTTTACTTATCTTACCCTTTTTCACAGTGAACGAACACCAAACATAAAAAGAGAAAATGGAAATAAAAAGAACAAAAAAAATTCCTAAATTAGAACTACAAATTGTCAATCCCCTGTAGCGACGTTAAAATTTAACGAGCGCAAAACATACACCTCGCTAATCAAAGATACTATAGTATAATATCGTGTCCACAAGGATTGGATTTAAATAGTATTCTCGTAGTTTCTAGCTTGATTGTTATCCAAGAGGATCAACAATTAAGATTTATATGAATTCTAACTAAAATTAACTAAGAGTCTTGTCACGACCCAAAAATCTCACCTGTTGTGATGGCGCCTATCTCAATAATAGGCAAGCCGACAACCTCAATAAGCCACATTCTCTCTTAAGTTTGAAAACAAAATATTTGAATTTCATAGAAAACCACACAAATTACTGGCATAAAATACATTCCCAAAATCCGATGTCACTGAGTACATGAGCATCTATACATTAGCAGTCTGGAAAACGTGGTCTATAATAATCTGAGACCAAATACAATAAACAAAAGGATAGGGAAGGATAGGCAAGGTCTGCGAAATATGGCAGCTACCTCTGAATCTCCGGAAAATCGACTGTGTGAAAGAATAAACACCCACTGTATCCGGGATCACCTGGATCTGCACACTAAGTGCAGGGTGTAGTATGAGTACAACCAACTCAGTAAGTAAATATAATAAATAAAGAACTGAAAGTAGTGACGAGCTTCTCAGCTAAGTCCAAATATAGTACTTTCCAATATAAAAGGGTAGGCATGCTCTCAAGTTCAACAATTAAGATTTCACTAAAATTTCATATCACGTTTGACCGAAACAGAAAATAATGTTTTTTCAAAATTTCCAAAACAGTGATATATGACAAGCTAAAATGCAGCAAATAATGAAATCAATGCATACTCTCAGAGTAACGGTCACTCATTCCTCCCATTCACTCCAACCTCACAGTCACTCTTTCCTCACAGTTACTCTTTCCGCACAGTCGCTCATTCCTCCCAGTCACTCATCACTCGGCACTCGGCACTCACAATCAGTAGGTACATGCGCTCACTGGGGGTGCATACAGACTACGGAGGGGCTCCTTCAGCCCAAACACTATATCAAGCCAATCATTGCATAAATCAATGAAACATGTTGTGGCGTGCAGTCTGATCCATAAATATCCTTATAATTAGGCCCTCGGCCTCACTCAGTCATCAACCTCTACAGTCTCTCGGACTCTAAGAAATCATGATAAGCAGCCTAACAACAATGATGTAATGCATCAATAATGAATAAGAGAGACTGAGGCAAAAATGTGCAAATAGAACTGTGACTAAGTGCAAAACAACAATTTAGCAAATAATTTCACAAGTACACGACCTCTGTGGGTCCCAACAATGTAAACATATGATTTAAACATGATTCATAGATCAATTTCTCTAATAAGGGGAAAAATGTACGGATATCAACAGATTTTTCAACCAGGCAGTTCCATGGAGTTGACCAATTCATAATTCCTACGGTGCACGCCCACACGCCCGTCACCTAGCATGTGCGTCACCTCACAACCAATCACATAATACATATTCCGGGGTTTCATAGCCTCAGGACCAAATTTAGAACTGTTACTTACCTCAAATCATGTAATTCATTATTCTGCAATGTCTTTGACTCGTGAATTGGCCTCCAAATGCCTCGAATCTAGCCACAATAATTCGATTTAGTCAATAAAATTTATTGGAATTAATTCAAAAAGAAAATATTAATTTCCCTCAAAATCCAAAATTTAGCTCAAAAATCGCCTGTAGGGCCCACGTCTCGGAACCCAACAAAAGTTATAAAATCCGGAAGCCCATTTAACCACGAGTCTACCCATACCAATTTTACCAAAATCCGACCTCAACTCCCCGATTTTCAGATCCCTAAGTTCAAATCCACGATTTATACCTCAAAAACATGTAATCTAGTCAGATTATTGGATTATAATTTAATATTATGGAGTAAAAATGATCACAAGTGACTTACCTCAAGATTTCCCGTGAAAACCTCGCTCAAAATCGCCCAGCCCGAGCTTGAAATGCCCACAAAATGGATAAAGCTCGGAACCCCTCTGGTTTTGTACTGCCCAGGGGTTTCCGCTTCTGCGGGATTTTGTGCGCATTTGCGGACACACTTTTGCGAGGAGCTGTCCGCTTCTGCGAAGCTGCCTCACCAAGCGCCCTTGCGCTTCTGCGATCAAATGCCCGCAGGTGCGGGGCCGCTTCCACGGCTACCTTCCGCTTCTGCGATCGAATCCCCAGCCACGCCTGGACGCATCTATGATTGAAGGCTCGCTTCTGCGATGGAAATTCCGCAGGTGCGATTACATCAGATGGCAGAAACCTTCAAATTTTCTTCTAAGTCCGAATTCGATCAGTTAACCATCTGAATCACACCCGAGGCCCCCGAGACCTCAACCAAATAAAACAATAAGTCCTAAAGCACCATACGAACTTAGTCGAACTCTCAAATCACCTCAAACGATGCTAAAACCACGAATCATGCCCCAATTCAAGCTTAGTGAACTTTGAAATTTCAAGTTTCCACAAACGATGCCGAAATCTATCAAATCAAGTCCGATTGACCTCAAATTTTGCACACAAGTCATAAATGATATAACAGAGGTATTCCAATTTTCAGAATTGGATTCCGAACCCGATATCAAAAAGTCAACCCCCTAGTCAAACTTTCCAAAAAATTAACTTTCGCCATTTCAAGCCTAATTCCACTATGGACCTCCAAATAATTTTCCGGGCACGCTCCTAAGTCCAAAATCACCACACGGAGCTACTGGAATCATCAGAATTCGACTCCAAGGTCGTTTACACATAAGTCAATATCCGATTAACTTTTCCAACTTAAAATCTCAATTATGAGACTAAATATCTCAATTCACTCTGAAATCCTTCTGGACCCGAACCAACTAACCCGGTAAGTAAATGGGGGACCGGGGTGATAATACTAAAAATGACCGGCCGGGTCGTTACATTCTCCCCCTCTTAAATAAACGTTCGACCTCAAACGAGTTTTGAATCATACCTGGAGTCTCAAATAGGTATGGATATTTTCTTCTCATCTCCTGCTCAATCTCCCAAGTAGCTTCTCCGTCTGGCTGGCCTATCCACTTTACCTTCACTGATGCTATGTTCTTTGACCTAAGCTTTCGAACCTGCCAGTCTAAAATAGCCAACGACTATATATCATAAGTCAAATTACCGTCCAGCTGCACTGTACTAAAATCCAGAATATGAGACTGATCCCTGACTTACTTTCGGAGCATGGATACATGGAATACTGGATGAACACCTGATAGACTAGGTGGCAAGCCAAGTTCATAAGCCACCTCTCCAATTTTCTTAAGTATCTCAAAAGGCCCAATATACCGAGGGCTCAACTTGCCCTTCTTCTCGAACCTCAACACACCTTTCATGGGTGAAATCTTGAGCAGAACCTTTTCCCCAACCATGTAAGCAACATCACGGACCTTTTGGTCGGCATAACTCTTCTGTCTAGACTACTCCATTTGAAGCTACTCCTGAATCAATTTAACCTTCTCCAAAGCATACTGAACCAAATCAGTACCCAATAGCCTAGCCTCACCCGGCTCAAACCAACCCACCGGAGACTGACACCGTCTCCCATATAAAGCTTCATACGAAGCCGTCTGAATGCTCGATTGGTAGCTTTTGTTGTAAGAAAACTCTGCCAGTGGCAGAAATTTATCCCAAGAACCTCCAAAATCAATGACTCAAGCACATAGCATATCCTCCAATATCTGAATAGTGTGCTCAGACTGTCTGTCTGTCTGAGGGTGAAATATTGTACTCAGTTGAACCAGTGTGCCCAATTCTCATCGCACTGCTCTCCAAAACTGTGATGTAAACTACGTGCCTCCATCTGAAATGATGGACACTGGCACACCGTGAAGGTGAACAATCTCGTGAATGTAAATTTTAGCCAACCGTTCCGAAGAATAAGTAGTGCCAACTAGAATAAAATGCGCGGACTTGGTCAACCGATCTACGATCACCCAAACAACATCAAATTTCCTCAAAGTTTGTGGGTGCCCAACTACGAAGGCCATGGTAATATGCTCCCACTTCCACTCCGGAATTTCAAGTCTCTGAAGTAATCTGCCCAGTCTCTGATGTTCGTACTTCACCTGTTGACAATTTAAACACCGAGCTATAAACCCAACTATATCTTTCTTCATTTTATTCCAACAATAGTGTTATCTCAAGTCCTGATGCATCTTTGCGGCACCTGGATGAATGGAGTACCGCGAACTGTGAGCTTCCTGGAGAATCAACTCACGCAAACCATCTATATTAGGCACACAGAGCCTGCGCTACATCCGTAATACACCGTCATCCCCAGTAGTGACTTCCTTGTCATCACCATGCTGAACCGTGTCTTTAAGGACAAGTAGATGGGGATCATCATACTTGCACTCTCTAATACGATAATAAAGAAAAGACCGAGAAACCACACAAGACAAAACTGGTTCGAAAATATCCAATCTAACAAACTGGTTGGACAAGGCCTGAACATCAAAGGCTAAAGGCCTTTCTGCTATCGGTAAGTATGCTAAGCTGCCCAAACTCTCTGCCTTATGACTCAAGGCATCGGGCACCACATTGGCCTTTCCGGGATGATAGAGAATTGTGATATCATAGTCCTTAAGCAACTCCAACCACCACACTAACGTAAATTAAGATCCTTATGTTTAAACAAATGCTGTAGACTCCGATGATCAGTGTAAATCTCATAATGGACCCCGTACAAATAATGCCGCAAAATTTTCAAGGCATGAACAATAGTTGTTAACCTAAGGTCGTAGACCGGATAATTCTTCTCATGTACCTTTAACTGTCTGGACGCATAGGAAATCACCCTACTATCTTGCATAAGCACTGTGCCGAGACCAATACTCGACGCGTCACAATACACCGTATAAGACCCTTAACCTGTAGGCAACACCAATACTGGAGCTGTAGTCAAAGCTGTCTTGAGCTTCTAAAAGCTCTCTTCACATTCATCCGACCACCTGAACGGAGTACCTTTGTGGGTCAATTTAGTCATAGGAGATGCAATAAACGAGAATCCCTCTATGAAGCGACGATAATAACCGGCCAAGCCGAGAAAACTCTGAATTTCAGTAACTAAAGATGGTCTGTGCCAACTCTAAATTACCTCTATTTTCTTTGGATCCACCTTAATCCTTTCACTGGACACTATGTGTCCCAAGAATGCCACCGAACTAAGCCAGAACTCACACTTAGAGATTTGGCATACAATCTCTCCTCTCTCAGCCTATGTAATACAATACCCAAGTGTTGTGCATGCTCCTCCTGGCTACGTGAGTACACCAAGATATCTTCAATAAATACCACGACAAATGAGTTAAGATACAGGTGGAATACGCTATTCATCAGGTGCATAAATGTTGTTGGGGCATTGGTTAGCCCAAATGACATCACAAAAATTCATAGTGACCATAACGAGTTCTAAATACTATTTTTAGAATATTTGAATCCCGAATTTTCAACTAGTGATACCCCGATCTCAAATAAATTTTGGAGAATACCCTCGCTCACTGAAATTGGTGAAATAACTCATCAATACGCGGCAAAGGATACTTATTCTTGATTGTAACTTTGTTCAACTGCCTGTAATCGATACTCATCCGCATAGTACAATCTTTATTTTTCACAAACAGAACAGGTGCACCCTAAGGCGGCACACTGGGTCTAATAAACCCCTTATGAAGAAGCTCCTGAAGTTGCTTCTTCAATTCTTTTAACTCAGCTGGTGCCATACGATACAGAGGAATAGAAATGGGCTGAGTTCCCGACACCAAGTCAATACCGAAATCAATATCCCTGTCGGGTGGCATACCCGGCAAGTCTGCAGGAAATACATCCGAAAAATCTCTCACTACCGGTACTGAATCAATAGTAGGAGTATCTACATCAACATTTCTCACAAAAGCCAAATATGACAAACACCCCTTCCCAACCATACGTTGGGCTTTCAAATAAGAAATTACTCTGCTGGGAATATCATCTAGAGAACCTCTCCATTCGACCTTCGAAAACCCCGGCATCGCCAACGTCATGGTTTTTGCATGACAGTCCAGAATAACATGACATGGAGACAACTAATCCATACCCAAGATTACATCGAAATCAACTATACTGAGCAATAAGAGATCAACTCTAGTCTCCAGTCTCCTAATGGTTACCACACAAGATCGATATACACGGTCCAAAATAATAGTATCGCCCTCCGGCGTAGATACACGAACAACTGAAACTAAGGACTCACGGGGCATATCCAGATAATGAGTAAAGTACAATGATACATATGTATAAGTAGAACCAGGGTCAAATAATATAGAAGCTTCCCTGTGGCACACTGAGACAATACCTGTAATCACTGTATCTGAGGCAATGGCATCTAGCCGGGTAGGAAAAGCATAGAATCAGGCATGACTGCCACCTGATCGGCCTCCCCCTCTTGGGCGACCCCTAGCTGACTGACCCCCACCCTGGGCTGGCTAGGCCGGTGGTGAAGTAACTGGTGCTGAAGTTGTAGTCTGACTCCTCTGCTGCATTGGACCTCCCCAGCGACGAGGACATTGTCTCCACATTTGCCCAAATTCCCCACACTTAAAGCAGCTCCCTAGTACTGGTGGTGGTGCTGATTGAATCGGGCCCCGAATAACTGTTGGAAGCACCTGGTGCAAATGAACCTTGGACTGAAGGAGCACGAGATGAACTCTGGGTTAGCAGGGCACTTAGGGATGACTATACTGATGAGAACTATATGAACCCTGGCTGGATGATGCACCACGGTGAACTGGGCGACCCGTCTGAGCGTGTTTGTAAGGATGACCCCTACCGCGGTAAAACTGACCCCCTGAAGGAACACCGCTAAAATCACCTGGACCACGAGGCCTCTTGGCCTCTCTCTCTCTCCACGATCCTAGCTACGGACCATCTCTATTTGCTGAGGAATGTCAACTACCTCATTAAAAGTAGCACCAGATACTCTTTCCCGATTCATACATAACCGTAGCTGATATGTGAGGCCACCAATGAACCTCCTAATCCTATCCCTATCAGTGGGAACCAACCAAGCTGCGTGACGATCCAACTCAGAAAATCACATCTCATACTGCATCACAAACATACCATCCTGATGTAACTGCTCAAACTTTATGCGCTGATCTTTTCTGCCATACTGTGGCACAAACTTCTCCAAAAAGAGAACGGAGAATTCCTGCCATGTAAGTGGTGCTGCACCGACCGATCTGTATCTCACATAAGCCTCCCACCATCTGAAGGTAGCCCCAGAAAACTGAAAAGTAGTGAACGAAACCCCACTGGTCTACAGAATACCCGCTGTCCGAAGCATCCGCTGACACTTATCCAGAAAACCCTGAGTATCATCTGACTCAGCACCGCTAAATGATGGAGATCCAAGCCTCCCAAATCTCTCAAGTCTCTTCTGATCATCATTTGCCATAACAGGAACTACCGGGGCCTGAACAACTACAGCCGGCTAGGATGGTAGTGCCCCTATTATCTGAAGTCCCTGTACCACCTGATTTGGAGTACGGGCAATAGGGGTATGAGTACCTCCCCTGGCCTGAGAAGTGGAAGGTGCGGCCAGAGCCGAAACCACCTGAGCAAGGCTAGTGCAAACTGTCAATATTTGGGCCAAAGTCTCCTGAAGGCCCGGAATCTCAATGGGCACAACTGGTGCCTAAGTTGGTCCTGTCGGCTCAGCTATATCTGGAATCTGCTCCTGAGTTGGAGCAACTGGTGGTGCTCCAATGGCTGTACGAGCTACACCTCCACCTCTACCTCGGCCTCAGCCTTTACCACGACCCCGACCTCTCGCGACCCTAACTGGTGGCACTGGTGGATGACCATCCGATCCAGTAGTACATGTTCTCACCAACTGTGAGAGAATAGAATAACAAAAATTTAGTTTCCGGAATCAACAAATTCGTATGATAGAGTACAAGAAATTGAAATTTTCCTAAGGGTTCGGAAACCTCTCGAAGATAAGTACAGGCGTCTCCGTACCAGTCTGCCAGAATCTACGAAACCTGCTTATGACTCATGAGTCCTATGTATCCTAGGCTCTGATACCAACTTTTCATGACCCAAAAATCTCACCTGTCGTGATGGCACCTATCTCAATACTAGGCAAGCCGACAATCTCAATAAGCCACATTCTATCTTAAGTTTGAAAACATAATATTTGAATTTCAAAGAAAACTACACAAATTACTGACATAAAATACATTCCCAAAACCCGATTTCACTGAGTACATGAGCATCTATACATTATAAGTCTGGAAAACATGGACTATAATAATCTGAGACCAAATAAAATAAAAAAAAGGATAGGGAAGGAGAGACAAGGTCTACGAAATATGGCAGCTACCTCTGAATCTCCGAAAAATTGACTGTGTGAAAGAATAAACACCCACTGTATCCGGGATCACCTGGATCTGCACACTAAGTGCAGGGTGTAGTATGAGTACAACCAACTCAGTAAGTAAATATAATAAATAAAGAACTGAAAGTAGTGACGAGCTTCTCAGCTAAGTCCAAATATAGTACTTTCCAATATAAAAGGGTAGGCATGCTCTCAAGTTCAACAATTAAGATTTCACTAAAATTTCATATCACGTTTGACCGAAACAGAAAATAATGTTTTTCCGAAATTTCCAAAATAATGATATATGACAAGCTAAAATGCAGCAAATAATGAAATCAATGCATACTCTCAGAGAAACGGTCACTCATTCCTCCCATTCACTCCAACCTCACAGTCACTCTTTCCTCACAGTCACTCTTTTCACACAGTCGCTCATTCCTCCCAGTCACTCATCACTCGGCACTCGCACTCAGTAGGTACTTGCGCTGATTGGGGGTGTGTACAGACTCCAAAGGGGCTCCTTCAGCCCAAGCGCTACATCAAGCCAATCATGGCATAAATCTATAAAACATGCTATGGCGTGCAGTCCGATCCATAAATATCCTCACAATTAGGCCCTCGGCCTTACTCAGTCATCAACCTCTCTAGTCTCTCGGGCTCTCAAAAATCATGATAAGCAGCCCAACAACAATGATATGATGCATCAATAACGAATAAGAGAGACTGAGGTAAAAATGTGCAAATAAAATTGTGACTGAGTGCAAAACAATAATTTAGCAAATAATTTCACAAGTACACGACCTCTGTGGGTCCCAACAGTGTAAACATATGATTTAAACATGATTCATAGATCAATTTCTCTAATACGGGGAAAAATGTATGGATATCAACAAATGTTTCAACTATGCAGTTCCATGGAATTGACCTAGTCATAATTCCTACGGTGCATGCCCACACTCTCGTCACCTAGCATGTGCGTCACGTCAAAACCCATCACATAATACATATTCCGTGGTTTCATACCCTCAGGACCAAATTTAGAACTGTTATTTACCTCAAATCGTGTAATTCTTTATTCTGCAATGTCTTTGCCTCGTGAATTGGCCTTCAAATGCCTCGAATCTAGCCACAATAATTTGATTCAGTCAATAAAATTTATTGGAATTAATTCCATAAGAAAATATTAATTTCCCTCAAAATCCGAAATTTAGCTCAAACATCGCCCGTGGGGCCCACATCTCGGAACCCGACAAAAGTTACAAAATCTGGAAGCCCATTCAGCCACAAGTCTAACCATACCAATTTTACCAAAATTCGACCTCAACTCGACCTGCAAATCTTCAAATCTTATTTTCAAATCCCTAAGTTCAAATCCCCGATTTACACCTCAAAATCATGTAATCTAGTCAGATTATTGGATTATAATTCAATATTATGGAGTAGAAATGATCACAAGTGACTTACCTCTAGATTTCCCATGAAAACCTCGCTCAAAATCGCCCAGCCCGAGCTTGAAATGCCAAATAAATGGCAAAAGCTCGGAACCCCTCCGTGTTTGTACTGCCCAGGGGTTTCCACTTCTGCAGGATTTTGTGTGCATCTACGGACACGCTTCTGCGAGGAGCTGTCCGCTTCTGCGAAGCTGCCTCACCAAGCGCCCTTGCACTTCTGCGATCAAACGCCGCAGGTGTGGGGCTACTTCTGCGGCTACCTGCCGCTTCTGCGATCGAAGCCCCAACCACGCCTAGACACATCTACGATGGAAGGCTCACTTCTGCGAGCTCGCACCTATGATGGAAATTTCGCAGGTGCGATTACATTAGATGGCAAAAACCTTCAAATTTTCTTCTAAGTCTGAATTCAATCCTTTAACCATCCGAAACTCACCCGAGGCCCTCGGGACCTCAACCAAATATACCAACAAGTCCTAAAACACCATACAAACGTAGTCCAACTCTCAAATCACCTCAAACAATGCTAAACCCACGAATCATACCCCAATTCAAGCCTAGTGAACTTTGAAATTTCAAATTTCCACAAACGACGTTGGAACCTATCAAATCAAGTCCGATTGACGTCAAATATTTGCACACAAGTCATAAATGACATAACGTATGTATTCCAATTTTCAGAATCGGATTCCGACCCCGATATCAAAAAGTCAACCCCCCCGTCAAACTTCCCAAAATTTTGCCATTTCAAGCCTAATTACTCTACGGACCTACAAATAATTTTCCGGACATGCTCCTAAGTCCAAAATCACCACACTGAGCTATTGAAATCATCCGAATTCGAATATGAGGTTGTTTACACATAAGTCAATATCCAGTCAACTTTTCCATCTTAAATTTTCAATTATGAGACTAAATTTCTCGATTCACTCCAAAATCCTTCCGGACCCGAACTAACTAACCTAATAAGTCATAAAACATCTATAAAGAATAACTTAAGCAGTAAATGGGGGAATGTGGTTATAATACTGTAACGACGATGTAACAACCGGGACAGTTATTTTGATAACTTAAGTCCTGTTCGGTGGCATAAGGCCCTGAGCAGCTTCGTATTATATGTATTGACTTGCATGCATGGTTGAATTCAGTTACCGGATGATTCAGAGTAATTTGGGACACTTGGTCCCTATAACGAAAGCTTTAGTCTTAGGATTTTGACCGTAGTCGGAACTGTATGAAGACGACTCCGAAATGGAGTTTTGTTGGTTCCGTTAGCTCCGTTGTGTGATTTTGGACTTAGGATTATGTCCGGACTGTGAATTTGAGGTCTGTAGCTTATTTAGGGTTAAATGGCAAAAGTTGAATTTTTGAAGATTTGGACCGCAAGTGGACTTTTTGATATCGGGGTCAGAATATGATTCCGAGAGTTAGAATAGCTCCGTTATGTTATTTGGGACTTGCCTGCAAAATTTGACATCATTCCGGGTTGGTTTGATAGGTTTCAACACGAGTTTTTGAAGTTGGAAATTTTGAAAGTTCATAAGTTCGATTCGTGGTGCGATTTGTATTTTCGGCGTTGTTTGATGTAATTTGAGACCTCGAGCAAGTCCGTGTTAGGTTATGGAAATTGTTTGTGTGTTTAGACGGGGTCCCAAGGGCCTCGGGTGTGTTTCGGATCGGCTACGGGCCATTTTCTTCTATTTTTGGACTATTGATATCTGTCATCTGGTTTCCTTAATCGTGTTTGTGTCCCTACCTTCGTGTTTGCGAAGTGTAATTTTGGAGGAGGAATTCATTGTTCTTCACGTTCGCATGATCACGTTCGCGATTGCGAAAGTCTGCTTTCTCCTTCTTCGTGTTCGCGTCCGCTCCATCACGTTCGCGTAGTAGAAATTAAGAGCTGGGAGCTGGTGACCATTTTCCCCTATGCATTAGCACTGTTCTATCTGCGAACGCGTAAGTGTGCTTTCCCCTCCTTCGCGTTCGCATACAAGCAAATTGATTGGGTAAGTGTTCTTAACCTAGAATTTATTATATTCCATGATTGTATCTTTATTTTTATCATTTAATTTGTGTTTTGAGTTGGGGAAAATGGTGGTCTTTGAAGAAAATTTTCAAAATGAAAAATCATGATTTGGGTGCAATTTTCAGAGATGTTCTTGAGAGAGTTTGTACCTCAGTCCTTTCAAGATGCATGGCGCGCAGATTTGAGCAGCTGCGCCAGGGCATTATGTCAGTGTCATAGTATGCCGTGAGATTCAGTGATTTGCCCAGGCATGCACCTGATTTGGTCACTATAGTTAGAGAGCGTGTCCATAGATTCATTGGAACTTAGTAAATCTTTGATTTGTCATGCCTCGTTCCTTGCTTGTCGAATTTGTATTTTATATGATAATTTGGTGTTATTGTCACTTGTATTTCTATGTGAATTACGTGTGTTGTTGATTAGATATTTCTTGGAAATAATCACATTATGGATTTTTCATCAGCAAATAATTAATTAAATAAGTTTAAATTGAGGCGTTTATATATTTATCAAAAAGTTGGATTAAAGAAGGAGTTGTCCTATGATGAGTTATTTTCTCATTCTTGTGGTTGTTTTTGAGATTTTGTATATGTTGTGTGGAGCCTTGGGCTATTTGTTGAGAAATTTTTTGATTCTGCTACATATTTGGAATTTGGTTGTGGTTAGTGGAAAATTGTGATGTGAATTATTGTATTGTGTTATGGTTTAAACACTCTCCTTGATGTTATTTATGCTTCCTACCTTGCTTGTTAATGATATACATGTGCTTGGTAAGGATGAGTGTAAGGAACGAAGGGTTGTGCCGTGACATTTGAGAGTGTATAGCACAAAGGGTGATGCAGTGCCATTTGAATTATATTATCATATGAGGGAGACTGTAAAGCACGAAGGGTGATGTTGTGCCATTTGTATTATATTATCATGTGAGGGAGAGTGTAAAGCACGAAGGGTAATGCTGTGCCATTTGAGAGTATAAAGCACGAAGGGTGATGCCGTGCCATTGAGAGTGTAAAGCACGAAGTGTGATGCCGTGCAATTTCAATTATATTATCACGTGAGGTTGAGAGTAAAAGCAGGAAGGGTGATGCCGTGCCATTATTTTTATATTATCATATGTTCATGGCACGAAGGGTGTTTCCGTTCAAGCGAGGACAAGAGACATACATTATATTGTAATATCGTTTTGTTGTGTATTCATCCAGTCCATTATCTTGAGATGTTATTATGCACCTATATTTTCTATGTGACTTGTAGTCGTTGTTGCTTCATGTGTGCCTCCCACTTTATTTCTTTTATTGTTATTGGCATTTCTCCCACCTAGTTGGTATTGTTATATGTATGCATGGTGAGAAAGAGATAAATGCATGAAGGGTGTTGTTGTGCCAATTGATTTGATCTATATATATACATTGGGTGAGAATGAGACAAGTGCACGATGGTATTGCCGTGCTATTCGATGTGATATATTGAATATATTTCTCACACCAGGAAAGTTAAATGAGGTGTCACATGGTGACTTTTACTTGAAAGAATTATATTCGAAAGATATTTATTTGAAAGAATTATATTTGAAAGAGATTTATTTGAAAGAATTAAATTTGAAGATATTTATTTGAAGGAATTATATTTGAAATAATTATATTTGAAGATATTTATTTGAAGGAATTATATTTGAAAGAGATGTATTTGAAAGAATTATATTTGAAAGATATTTTTTTGAAGGGAGTATATTCAAAATATATTTATTGGAAAGTATCATTTGAAAAGCATATTGGAGAAAGATTTATATTTGAAGGACTTGATTAATTAGTTGTACTTGTATTCATTATTTGTTGAGCAATATTAATGGTGTTCTTGTTGTCCTGCTGTGTATAACACTGGTTGATTAGTGTTGCCATCAATGTTATTTGTTTCCTATTATATTTTGTATACTATATTGCACAGGTTATTAGACTAGTGAGTGTCTTGACTGTACCTCGTCACTACTCCACTGAGGTTAGTCTTGATACTTACTGGGTACCGACTATGGTGTACTCATACTACACTTCTGCATATTTGTTTGTGCAGAGCCAGGTATTAGAGATATCGGACTCGGATAGAGTTAAAGTGTGATCGCAAGTATACAAGGTAGAGCTGCTTGGTCATCGCAGTCCCTTGGAGTGTTTCCATTTTTATTGTACTCTTAATTTCTTATTCGAACAGTATTGTACATTTGGTCCTCGAGATCATTCCATGTATTCAGCTAGAGTTCGTGACTCATTATTACCAGCCTTGGGAGGTTGTTTGCATATTTCCGCTAATGGTTTCTACATGTGTATTCGATTATCTATTTCAAAAACAAATGTCTTGAATTGTTTTTATAATCGGCTTACCTAGTCTTAGAGACTAATTGCCATCACGACGCCTGTAGAGGGATTTTGGTTCGTGACAAGTTGGTATCAGAGCTCTAGCTTCATAGGTTCTACGAGTCATGAACGAGTCTTGCAGATCGGTACGGAGACGTCTATACTTATTTTTGAGAGGTTACAAAACTATTAGGAAATTTCAGCTTCTTCCCTTCCTGTCGTTCGAAATTTGTTGATCTTGGAATTTGAGCCTTTGTATCTCTATTCCCTCATAGATGGTGAGGACACGTGCTACCGGGTCAGCTGAGCAGACACCAGCGCATTCTGCTAGGGCCGCAAGAGACCGGGGCCGAGGTAGAGGCCGAGGAAGGGCACGTGCCGCAGCTAGAGCAGATGTCAGAGCAGCAGTTCAGGAGCCGCCAGCAGCTCCAGTTGGGGGACAGGCACCAGAAGCACCTATTGTTACCCCCAGACTTCAGTAGACTTTAGCATAGTTCCTGAACATGTTTATGAAAGCTCTCCTCGCACTCCTCCGACCACCTGAAAGGAGCACCCTTTTGGGTCAATTTAGTCAAGGGCAATGCAATAGATGAGAAGCCCTCCACAAAACGGCGGTAACAACCAGCCAAACCGAGAAAGCTCCAAATCTCCGTGGATGAGGACGGTTTGGGCCACCTATGCACCGCCTCTATCTTTTTCGGATTGACCTAAATACCCTCACTGGATACCACGTGCTCCAAGAACGCCACTGAACTGAGCCAAAACTCACACTTGAAGAACTTTGCATAAAGATTCTCCTCCCTCAACCGCTGTAACACAATCCTCAGATGTTGGACATGCTCCTCCTGGCTACAAGAGTTATGGCTATTGTATTCTGTAGATACTTTCCAGTCCAAAGTTCTTATAAAACTTTGTTAATCAATTTAATATAGGTGGCAAAATATCAAAGATCTTCCAGGGGCCAGTCGGTCGATTAACCATTTGAGAGGTCATGGTGTACCCATGGCAATGGCTTCAAATTCTTCTAGGTCTAACATAGAGACCAAAATTTTTCATCATCTAGGTAGGGTTTTAACATATGGTTAGAGAGGTATTTCGTGCCAGTCCAGCATGTAAAATAACATTTATGCTTGGGTCTTTGATTGGGATATTCTTTATTATTTTCAGGATGGAAAGAATCATTCTCAGCTATTGTTGGAGGAGACGAAGTGAAAGCTGGAAAGCCATCTCCGAAAATATAAAACTGGATGAATTGTTTATCTTTGTTCTCCTCACTTCATCACCTGGTATTATAGATGTTCAATTAACTCTTGTATATCTTCGTCTGGAAGATTTCTTGAAGCAGCTAAAAGACTCAACATGGATCCATCCAGCTTTCTTCTCATTGAAGATTCAATGTGAGTTTTTATCTTCAAAGATTATTTAGTTATATATCCTTTCAAAATATTAGGAGCACGTTAGAAAATCTAACTATTGGTCAAAAGAAGGAAGAAAAAAAGGGTATTAGTGAGCTGGTTTTTCTCCTTAGAAGACATTGAGGGGTTTGTTTGAGTTTGTCCTGCTCATCTCGAATTTGCACATGTTAAGATGGATATCATCATAGTTGACTGAATAACGTTAGTTACTAACTTCTGATCATAATTTATAATTTCTATAGTTATTAGATTTATTTTTTATTTCATGGATAATGAAGTTTAAAATTCCTTGTCATCTCTTTTACATTTTTAACAGTGAAATATGGCCCTTTTCTCTGTGAAGTCCATATTAGTTTTATTTGATAACTTAGTGAAAGTTGACTTGACCAGTTATCTATGTTAGACCAGGTGTTACTGCTGGTAAGGCTGCTGGAATGACAATTGTTGTTGTACCATCTCTTGCAAAGCTCTCCGGCTGGGCGCCAGGCACCAGAGGTGCCTGTTGCAACCCCCGGACTTCAGGAGACTTTAGCGCAGTTCCTTAGCATATTTGGTATATTGGCTCAGGCGGGATTGATTACGGTTATATCAACTACTTCACAGACTTGGGGAGGAGCTCATATGATAACAACATGATAGGGGGGCCAAGAGTTACTAAAGAAAAACAAGAAAAGCGTGCGGAAGCTAAAAGAAAATAAAGAAACAAAAAAGACAGATAGATTGAATTCAAGAAAGAGTTTCTTTAATTCAAGAAGTCTATTCTTGAAGTTGAATCCTAGCAAGAACAATTAGCTAACGAAGAACTAATCGCGATTGGTAGAGAATTAAAAACAAGAGATAGATTCTGAAACCCAACCCTTTAGAATAACAAGAACCTTAAGACCAATTTCTTACACTCCAAACATTTTTAGAAAGTCCAATTTTTCATCAACGCACAGTATTAGTCTCAACTGGCTGTAGGTACTCGTGCCTACGCACATGTCAACTTTCTTGATATTGTTGAAGTACTTTAAAATTTTTCTAGTGTGTTACATTCTTCCACGCTTAGGATCATTCGTCCTCAAACACATAACATAATTTATCTCTTCATTCACACATATCAATCTCCCAATTTTTTCTAACTCCCAAATTTTTCAAAAACTTTCGGCAGAGTCTCCCCTGTAAATGGGCTTATCCACCTGCCAGAGTAAACCAAAATGACTCCTAACAACACATCCACAAGGTATATATCAATAACACTGATCTCAGCATTACAAGCATTGCATTATCATTATGATATCAGGACATGATGTACATCATATGTATGCTTATCACCACATCTTAGGTCTTAAAAGCTGTTCATAATTAATTCCAGCATCATCAATTAATCTCATATTAACCAGTATCTCATTTCAAATTTTTCACAACACTGACAACATAATGTGAGGCATGAAGACCTCATAACTATTTGTCCGATTTAACGAGTCACATTTAACGCCACCTGAGCACTCATTTTATATGTTAAATCTCAATGTTTACAGCATGAAAATGGCTGAATATGCACATAAAATATACAAGAATTATCAAATAAGCCTAACAGGCATAACTTCCTATTAATATTATTGTATAAATTAAATTTAACACAGGGGGAATTTTAAACTCATAAATATTTCACCATAAGGATCTGGTCCTTTTATAACTTACATCGCGGCTTACAACCCGGTTTAAATATTTCACATCATATAAAAATGCGAGGATCTCGTCCTCAACTCCGAATCACAAGTATTTTGCATGTTGTGCCAACTGAAATTTCAATTTCCTTTCTTTCTTCTTTTCAATAAATTTTGTAGACAATTTTCACAATACATAATGAACCCTCATACCGGTAGGGCATATAATTCATAAACATTGGAATCAATTATTCCGAAATATATTAAACCCACTGTAATGATAATAAAAATTACTTTTGGACTTATAGCCCTCCATGGTGTACAAAAATAAAATGACAGACACGGGTTCACATCTTTAAATCTCCCAACAGGGATAAACATATAAGTGGATCACAAATTTACGAAGCTCACCCATAAGTGGAGCATAATAGGAGGACTTACCTCAATATTCAAAACCGAATCAAATTAAGGAAAATATCCTTTTATAATAAAAATCAGGATCGTACTTGTAACGACACCATCTGGTGTATTGGCCTAAGCCAAATCATAGTGATTAAATCAACGGATCGGGGAACAAACACTATCATAGTGCCCTGACGCATCCATTCAAACTCTGTGCACCACACATCTGTGAGTGTCTGGGGAACAAACTCTTTCAAGAACATTTCCGAAAATTAAGCCCAAGTTGGTGGTGCGGCATCGACTGATCTACCTTCTTCATAGATTTTCCACCACCGATACACTGCGCCTAACAGTTGAAATGTAGTAAAGGCAACTCCGACCATACCCACAATACCCATGGTGCAGAGAATACAGTGATAATTTTCCAGAAATCCTTGGGCATCCTCTGTAGCTGTGCCACTGAAAGTTGGTGGATCATATTTCTTAAACCTTTCAAGTCTATTTTGTTCTTCTTCTGATGCCTCGGGCCTGAACTAAGGCCGAACCGGAATAACATGTTGTACCGGTACTATACTTGGAACCTGACCAACGTGAACCTGCTGCTCTGGAGTTGTGATAGGAGTCTGAGCTACTCTCCCAATCTGCGGAATATTTGGTGTAACAGAGATCAATCCCGCATGAGTTAATGTACCAAACATATTCAAGAACATTGCTAAAGTCTCCTGAAGTCCGGGGGTAACAACAGGTGCTTCTGGTACCTGACCCCAACTGGAGCTACTGGCAGCTCCTCAAGTGTTGTTCTGACAGGTGCTCTAATCGCAGCACGTGCCCTTCCTCAACCTCTACCTCGGACTCTACCTCGGCCCGGACCACTTACAGCCCTAGAAGTATGTGCGGATGTCTGCTTAGCTAATCCAGTAGCACGTGTCCTCACCATATGTGAGAGAATGGAGATACAAAGGTTCAAATTCCAAATTCAACAAATTCCACACGACAAGAATGAAAGAAATGGTCTGAAACACACTGTTCATCAGATGCATGAACATTGCTGGGGTGGTAGTTGGCCCAAAAAATATCACAAGGAACTCATAATGGCCATATCGGGTCCTGAAAGTTGTCTTAAGAATATCTGAGTCCCGAATCTTTAGCTGGTGATACCTTGACCTCAAATCAATCTTGGAGAACACCCTCGCTCCCTGAAGCTGGTCAAACAGATCATCAATACGCAACAAAGGATACTTGTTCTTGATTGTGACCTTGTTTAACTGCCTGTAATCAATGCACATTCTCATAGTACAATCCTTCTTCTTCACTAATAGAACTGGTGCACCCCAAGGTGACATGCTAGGCCGAATAAACCCTTTATCAAGGAGTTCCTGAAGCTGCTCCTTCAATTCCTTCAACTCCGCCGGTGCCATACAATATAGAGTAAGAGAAATGGGATGAGTGCCCGGCACCAAATCAATATTGAAATCAATATCCCTGTCAGGCGGCATGCCCGACAGGTCTACAGGAAACATATCCGGGAAATCTCGCACCACCGGAACAGAATCAATTGTAGGGGTCTTTGCACTAACATCCCTGACAAAGGCCAGATAAGATAGACAACCCTTCTCAACCATCCGCTGAGCCTTTAAGTATGAAATCTCTCTACTGGGAACATAGTCTATAGAACCGCTCCACTCAACTCTCGGCAAGCCCGACATCGCTAATGTCATGGTCTTAGCGTGACAATCTAAAACAACATGACATGGAGACAACCAATCCATACACAATATCACATCAAAATCGACTATACTAAACAGCAAAAGATCTACTCTGGTCTCCAGACCCCCAATAGTCACCACACATGACCGATATACACGGTCCACAATAATAGTATTGCCCACTGGAATGGATACATGAACAGATGAAACTAGAGACTCACGGGGCATATCTAGAAAATGAGAGAAATACGAAGACACATATGAATAAGTGGAACAAGGGTCAAACAATACAAAGGCATCTCTGTGGCAAACTAAGACAATACCTATAATCACAGCATCTGAAGCAATGGCATCCGGTATGGCAGGGAGAGCAGAGAAACGGGCATGGCCACCCCCTCTCGGGTGACCCCTAGCTGATTGAGCCCTACCTCAAGTTGGCTGGATAGGTGGTGGAACTGCTGGTGCTGGTGCCATCGGCCAAGTGCTCTGCTGTGGAGCCCCACTCAAGAACCTAGGGCAATCACTCTTAATGTGACCAAAATCTCCACACTCGAAACAACCCCTCCTGTGACGAAACTGCTGTTCCTGATGCCCAGGGGAACTACCCGTGGAAACCTGAGCTGACGAGGCATGGTGAGAAATCTGCGCTGGTAGTGCACTGAATAAAGACTGGCCCTGCTGATAGCTGTGGAAACCATGGCCAGATGATGCACCATGGTGAACTAAGCGAGCCGTCTGAGCATGTCTGAAAGGACGACTTCTACCGTGGTGGAGCTGCCCCCAGAAGGAACACCGCTAAATATACTCTATCCACGAGGCCTCTTGGCTTCCCTCTCAACCCACTCCTGGTCATAAGCAATCGCAGCTGAAAAGTGAGGCCATCTATGAACCTCTTGATCCTCTCCCTATCTGTAGGAACCAACCAGATAGCATGACGGGCCAACTCTGAAAATCTATTCTCATACTACGTCACAGACATATCACCCTGACAAAGCTGCTCGAATTGCCTGCGCAGCTCCTCTCTGTGGGACAGAGGCATGAACTTCTCCAGGAATAGATCGGAGAACTGCTACCAGGTAAGGGGTGATGCACCAACCGACCTACGCCTCTCGTAAGTCTCCCACCAACTGAAGGCAGCCTCAGGGAACTAGAATCCCAATGCATCCTCTCCCTCGGTATAACTGAAAGATGGAGGCCGGAGTCTCCCAAACCTCTCCAATCGACACTGCTCATCATCAGGCAGGTACCAGATAGTCTTGAGTAGCTACAACCGGCTGTACTGGTGGTGCCCCCAGTGTCTAGAATCCCTGTACCACCTGCTCTGGTGTGCGGGCGGCGGGAGTCTGAGTAGCTCCCCCGGCCTAAGAAGCAGCGATTGCAGCTGGAACAGAGACCGCCTGAGCAAGACTAGTACACACAGTTAGAATTTGAGCTAAGGCCTCCTATAGGCCTGGAATCACAATGGGCACGGGTGGTGCCTAAGCTGGTCCCACAGGCTTGTCCACAACTGGAGCCTGCTCCTGAACTGGGGAAACTGGTGGGTCTGTACCAGCTGCTGTGTGGGCTACACCTCTGCCCCTACCGTGGCCTCTACCGCGACCTCAGCCCCCGCGCGGCCCTGCCTAGTAGTACTGATGGCTTTCTGTCCTGCCCCGTAGTACGAGTCCTCACTATCTGTGAGAGAATGACAGAACATTTGTTTAGTCACCAGAATCAACAGATTCGCACGACAAGAATTCAAGAATGTGAAGTTTTTCCTAAGGGTTCTGCAGCCTCTAAAAGATAAGTACAGATGTCTCCGTACCGATCCGCAAGACTCTGATACCAACTTGTCACGACCCAAAACCTAACCCGTCGTGATGGCGCCTATCGTGATACGAAGCAAGCCGACCCTTTTAAAACTCTTTCAAAATTAAACATAAATGAATTAAGACATTTAAAATAATCGGAATGTTTCATAAAAACGAGGGTAAAACCCAAAAAAAAACATAAGCGCGGAAAAAGTGTCTAAGTCATCGGGGTATCACTAAGTCATGAGCATCTAGATATCCAGTCTAATAAAAACAGTGTCTAAGCATCAATAAAAAAAGGTGTCTAAGCATCAATACAGAAAAGAAAGAAAACATAAAAGGAGAAACAAGGTCTGCGGATGCGGCAACTACCTTGTAGTCTCCGGTACTTGATCGCGCATGAACTCAATGTCCTCCATGATCAATCACACCTGGATCTGCACATGAAGTGTAGGGTATAGCATGAGTACAACCAACTTAGCAAGTAATAGAAATAAATAAGGAACTGAGAAGGTCATGACATTTCGCATATGCGGACCAACTGTCACATCTGCGACGCTGCACCTGTGAAAACTCCATCGCAGGTGCATATTCCACTTAAAATCCCAGATTCCACTCCTGTGGTTACAAGACCGCTTCTGCGCCTATCACAGGTGCAGAAACCCATCGCACCTGCCGCTAAATCTCGCACCTGCGCCCAGCTGCCCGCTTTCGCGACCCTCGTAGGTGCGGGAAAATCTTCACACATGCGGCTTCTGCTCAACTCATCCTTGGCTGCTTCAGCGGTCCCATCCCTGCTTATGCGAGATTGCACATGCCGTTCCCACTCTGCAGGTGCGATTACACCAGCAACAGCAGCACTTCAGCTCCCCTTCCAAATCCAAAACTAAGTCTGAAACCTCCCGAATTCCACCCGAGGCCCACGAGACCTCAACCAATCATTCCAACAATTCATATAACCCAAAAGAAACTTAGTTGAACCTTCGAATCTCTCAAAAAAAATATCAAAACACCGATTACACCTGGATTCAAGCCTAAAGAACATCTAAACTTTCGAATTTTGCAAATGACACCGAATCCTACCAAACCACGTTCGATTGACCTCCAATTTTGTACATAAGTCATATTCAAAATTACAGATCTATTCCAACTTCCAGAATCAGAATCCGAGCCCGATATCAAAAGGTCAACCCCCCGGTCAAACTTCCTAAAAATTCAAATTTCGCTATTTCAAAACTAAATTAGCTACATACCTCAAATTCATAGTCCGGACACGCTCCTAAGTCCAAAATCACCCAACGGAGCTAACGGAACTGACATAACAATATTCCGGAGTCGTCTTCACACAATTACGATTACGGTCAAAATCTTGAGACTTAAGCTTCCGTTTTAGGGACTAAGTGTCCCAAAACACTCCGAAACCAAAAACAAGACCTCCATGCGAGCCACATAAGCAGAAACAGATACGGGGAAAATAGTAAATAGGGGATCGGGGCTAATACACTCAAAGCGACCGGTCGGGTTGTTATAAATAATTAATTAAATAGGTTTAAATTGAGGCATTTATATATTTATCAAAAAGTTGGATTAAAGAAAGAGTTGTCCTGTGATGAGTTATTTTCTCATCCTTGTGGTTGTTTTTGAGATTTTATATATATTGTATGGAGCCTTGGGCTATTTGTTGAGAAATTTATTGATTCTTCTACATATTTGAAATTGGGTTGTGTTCAGTGGCAAATTGTGATATGAATTGTTGTATTGTGTGGTGGTTTAAACACTCTCCTTGATGTTATTTATGCTTCCTACCTTGCTTGTTAATGATATACATGTTCTTGGTAAGGAAGAGTGTAAAGCACGAAGGGTGATGCCGTGCCATTTGAGAGTGTAAAGCACGAAGGGTGATGCCGTGCCATTTGAATTATATTATCATGTGAGGGAGAGTGTAAAGCATGAAGGGTGATGCCGCTCCCTTTGAATTATATTATAATGCGAGGGAGAGTGTAAAGCACAAAGGGCGATGCCATGCCATTTGAGAGTGTAAAACACGGAGCGTGATGTCGTACCATTGAGAGTGTAAAGCACGAAGGGTGATGCCGTGCCACTTCAATTATATTATCACGTAAGGATGAGAGTAAAAGCGCGGAGGGTGATGTCGTGCCATTATTTTTATATTATCATATATTCATGGCACGAAGGGTGTTTCTGTGCAGGCGAGGATAAGAGACATACATTATATTGTGATATCTTTTTGTTGTGTATTCATTCAGGCCTTTATCTTGAGATGTTATTGTGCACCTATATTTTCTATGTGACTTGTAGTCGTTGTTGCTTCATGTGTGCTTCTGACTTTATTTCTTTAATTTTTATTGGCATTTCTCCCACCTAGTTGGTACTGTTATATGTATGCATGGTGAGAAAGATATAAATGTACGAAGGGTGTTGCCATGCCAATTGATTTGATCTACATATATACATTGGGTGAGAATGAGACAAGTGCACGAAGGTATTTTCATGCCATTTGATGTGATATATTGAATATATTTCTCACACCAGGAAAGTTAAATGAGGTGTCACACGGTGACTTTTACTTGAAAGAATTATATTCGAAAGATATTTATTTGAAGGAATTATATTTGAAAGAGATTTATTTGAAAGAATTAAATTTGAAGATATTTATTTGAAGGAATTATATTTGAAAGAGATTTATTTGAAAGAATTATATTTGAAGATATTTATTTGAAGGAATTAAATTTGAAAGAGATTTATTAGAAAGAATAATATTTGAAAGATATTTATTTGAAAGGAGTATATTAGAAATATATTTATTGGAAATTATCATTTGAAAAGCATATAGGCGAAAGATTTATATTTGGAGGGCTTGATTAATTGGTTGTACTTGTATTCATTATTTGTTGAGCAATATTAATGGTGTTCTTGTTGTCCTGCTGTGTATGTCACTGGTTGATTAGTGTTTTCATCATTGTTATTCGTTTCCTATTATATTTTATATACTATATTGCACAGGTTATTAGACTAGTGAGTGTCTCAACTATACCTTGTTACTACTCCACTGAGGTTAGTCTTGATACTTACTGGGTATCGACCATGGTGAACTCATACTACACTTCTGCATATTTTTTTGTGCAGATCCAGGTATTGGAGATATCGGACTCGGATAGAGTTAAAGTGTGTTCACAAGTATTCAAGGTAGAGCTGCTTGGTCGTCGCAGCCCCTTGGAGTCTTTCCATTTTTATTGTACTCTTAATTTCTTATTCGAACAGTATTGTACATTTCGTCCTCGAGATCATTCTATGTATTCAGTTAGAGTTCGTGACTCAGTATTACCAGCCTTGGGAGGTTGTTTGAATACTTTCGATGTTGGTTTCAACATGTGTATTCGATTATCTATTTCAAAAATAATGGCTTGAATTGTTATTATAATCGGCTTACCTAGTCTTAGAGACTAAGTGCCATCACGATACTTGTGGTGGGATTTTGGGTCGTGACAACTTCAATACATAATACTAGAGTTATATTCCACAAGAAATTTGTAATGACCCAGCCGTTCGTTACTAGAGTTGTAGCCCCGTTTCCCCATTTATTACTCATTTTGTACTTCATAACTATTATGTGATTTACCGGGGTAGTTGGTTCGGGTCCGGAGAGATTTCGGAATGAATTGAGATACTTAGTGGGCGTTCGGACATAAGAATTTTAAAATTCCAAAATAAGAGGAAAATATTTTTCAAGTGAAAATGGTATTTGAAATTTAGAGTTGTGTTTGGACATAAATATAATTTTGGGTTGTTTTTGAATTTTTGTCAGTGATTTGAGTGAATTTTTTTTAAAAAACAACCTTTTGGAGTTTTTCAAATTTTCAAACATTTCCAAAATGCATCTTCAAGTGAAAATTGGAAATTTAATGAACAAACGCTGATTTAAAAAAAAGTGATTTGTTTTTGGAAAAAGGGAAAAGTATCTTATGTCCAAACAAGCTCTTAGTCTCATGGTTGAAAGTTTAAGTTAAAATGGTTGACCGGATGTTGACTTATGTGTAGACAACTCCAAAATGGAGTTTTGATGAATCTGTTAGTTCCATTGAGTGATTTTGGACTTAGGAGCGTGTCCAGATTGTGATTTGGAGGCCCGTAGTTGAATTAAGCTTGAAATGGCGAAAGTTTGATCGGGAGTGGACTTTTTGATATTGGGGTCGGATTGGACTTCCGGAAGTTGGAGTAGGTCCGTAGGGTCATTTGTGGCTTGTTTACAAAATTTGAGGTCAATCAGACGTGATTTGATAGATTTCGGTGTCATTTGTAGAAATTGGAAGTTCAAAGTTCATTAGGTTTGAATATATGCGTGATTTGTGTTTTTGATGTAATTTGATGTGATTTGAGGGCTCGACTAAGTTCGTAGCGTGTTTTAGGACTTGTTGGTATGTTTGGTTGAGGTCCTGGGGGCCTCGGGTTGATTCCCGGATGGTTAGCAGATCAAAAGTTGAACTTGAGAAGTTGCTGAAGTTGGGGTCTACTGGTGTAATCGCACCAGCGGAGCTTTGATCGCATGTGCGGCATGAGTTGCGCAGATGCAAAGTTTGGAGGGGTGGTCGCAGGTGCGATGTATTTTCCGCACCTGCGTGACTGCAGATGCGGTAAAGGAGCGCATAAGCGAAAAAAGAGACAGGGAGTTAGGTCCACAGAAACGACATTGTTGCTCGCAGATGCGAGTCCGCAAAAGTGGAAAATTGAGTCATAGGTGCGGAGGGAGCCACGGAAGCGGGCGATGATTCGCTCCTGCGAAAGCGTAAAAGCAGGTATGTGGTCGCAGGTGCGAGAAGGCCTGGGCAGAATGTTTAAAAATAAGGGTTCGCGATTTTGGCTTCATTTTAACATTTTAAGCTCGGGTTTCCGAATTTGGTTATGAGGGTATGAAACCCAGGATTATGTAGCATGTGATTGGTTTTGAGGTGACGCACATGCTAGGTGACGGGCGTGCGGGCATGCACCGTAGAAATTGCGACTAAATTGATTATGTGTAATTTCATAATCAAGTAATTATCCACATATCCTCCACGTGTTAGAGGAATTGAGCTGAGACTCATATTAAAGATCATGTTTAGGATACGTGCCAATATTTTTGGGACCCACAAAGGTCGTGTTGATGTTGAGTTAATTATTTAAAAAATCAATTTGTACTTAGTCACATCTATTATTTGCATATCATATCTCAGTCTCTGTTGCCATTAATTAATACATCATATCATTATGTCTGGCTATTTTCATGACATTGTGAGCCCGGGAGACTAGAGAGATAAATGACTGAGTGAGGCTGAAGGCCTGATTGTGAATTATATATAATATTACTATTATTATCATTATTATTATGGGTTTGGGCTGCACTCCGCAGCAAGCCTTATAGGCTTTATTACTATATGGATCGGGGTTTCCCGCCTGCAGCAGGCCTTATAGGCTTTATTAGTATTGTGGGATCGGACTGCACGCCGCAGTAGGCCATATCGGCTTTATATAGCGCTTGGGCTGAAGGAGCCCCTCCGGAATCTGTACACCCCCCCTAGTGAGCGTAGATGATTATATATTCGGGATGGACTTCTCAGGGCATGGACTTGCCTTACTTATTTGTATTATGATGAATTTTTCAATGGACATGGATCTTGTCCGTATCATTTACATTTGGGGAATAAATTACCCCAGGGTTGGATTGGCTTTATATGGTGCTGAGCGACAGACTGTCAGTCGATATGTATATATATGTGGGATGGAATATCCCCGGGCTGGATTGGCCGTAAACAATACCGAGTAGCCGAATAATTTGTGACCAGTATTTACCTGAGGTCTTTTCTACTGAGATGTCATATTACTCATATCATTCAGTATTGATCTATTTCACTTGTATTAGGTTTAACTGTTGAACTTGAAAGTATGCCTACATTTGGTACCATTATTTATACTGGTTTGTACCTGTGGAGCTCTTCACTACTTTCAGCCTAGAGGTTAGTCTTGTTACTTATTGAGTTGGTTGTACCCATACTACACTCTGCACCTCGTGTGCAGATCCAGGTGCTTTCGGATACGGCGACTGTTAGATTTCAGAGTGCTGTCAGCTGGAGACTATCATGGTAGCTGCATGGAGTCCACTGACCTTGTCTCTCTTTCTTTCAGTTATTGTACTGTTCTATACTTTCAGACAGTGTTTTATCACTCAGACTCTATATTTATATTAGATGCTCATGTACTCAGTGACACCGGGTTTTGGGAGTGTTTATATTTGTACTTGTGAAACTTCATCCTCTGAAATTAAATATTATGTTTTCAAATTTAAAAGATATGGTGTTTTATTGATATTGTCGGCTTGCCTAGTATTGAGATAGGTGCCATCACGATAGGTGAGATTTTGGGTCGTGACACTATCGGTCCTGTGTGGTCACATTCTGTGGTTGTGAGACTAGAGCGGATCTCCCGTTGCTCAATATGACCAACTTCTAGGTTATCCTGGGCATCGACTGGTTATCCCCATATCACACCATCCTTGATTGCCATGCCAAGACTATTACCTTGGCAATGCTCGAGTTTCCTAGATTGGATTGGAAGGGTTCGTCTGTCAGCACACCTAGTCGGATCATCTCTTTTATGAAGGCTTGACACATGGTCGAGAAGGGTTATTTGGCTTATTTAGATTATATTTGGGATACTACCGCAGAGTCTCCGGCGATTGATTAAGTACTAGTAGTCTGGGAGTTCTCCGATGTGTTTCCTTCTGATCTTCCAGGCATGCTGCCAGATTGTGATATTGATTTCCGCATTGATTTGGCTCCAGATACCCAACCTATATCTATCCCACTGTACCGTATCACTCCGAAGGAGTTGAAGGAGAAACTTGAGGAGTTTCTAGCAAAAGGGTTTGTCAGGCCTAGTGTATCTCCTTGGGGTGCACCAGCGTTATTTGTGAAGAAGAAAGATGGGTCTATGCGGATGTGTATTGATTATTGCTAGTTGAATAAAGTTACCATTAAGAACAAGTACTCATTGCCGTGTATTGATGACCTGTTTGACCAGTTGCAGGGTGCTAGGGTGTTCTCTAAGATCGATTTGAGATCTGGGTACCATCAGTTGAAGATTTGGTACTCGGATGTTCTGAAGACTGCTTTTTGTACTAGATATGGACATTACGAGTTTCTAGTGATTTCCTTCGATTTAACTAACGCCCTAACGACGTTTATGGATTTGATGAACAGGGTGTTTCGGCCATATATTGATTCATTCGTCATTCTCTTTATTGATGGAATTTTGATCTACTCGCGCAACATGGAGGAGCACGAGCAGCATTCGAGAGTGGTGCTTCAGACCTTGCGGGAACATAAGCTATATGCTAAGTTTTCCTGGTGTGAGTTTTGGTTAGATTCTATGGCATTCTTGGGGCATGTTGTCACGCCCCGAAATCCCGGAGCACGACCGACGCTCAACCGAGTAAACCTAGTCGAGCAAGCCTAATTTACATTAACCTCTCATCATTACTCATGCATGATTTTCCATAACATAATTAGATCTTGACTTTCATATTGAATACATTTGGCTCAAGGGCCTAAAATGCTTTCTCATGGTGGGTACATAACTTTATAAATAGCTGTAAATACTGTGAACATAAATACATGACAAAACTCAAATCTTTAATTACATGACCCACAGTGTACATGGAGCTTCTATGGCAATGGATACCTATATACATAAAACGAACTACATCCAAACACCCACTAGAACTGTAGAGGGCTCACCATAAGCTGAGTAGTGAAGAAGATCCCTATCAAAGATCCATATCATCCTGTAGAAGTATACGTGCATCCATTAAAGATACAGCACCCCTGGGAAAAGAGACGTGAGTACATGTGGAATAGTACTCATATGTAAGGCAGTCAAAACAAAATATGAAAATATGGAAACTCAAATAAGAGGCAAATAAAGTACATCAAGAAACTGCGAAACATCCCATAGGATCACATTTCAGGTGTTATTATACTTGCATCATTCTAAACTTCTTTTAGGATCAACTGAGCCATATGAATTATACATAGAATACATTATATAATGTAATTGTACAAAACATGTACAAACAAGGCCAATGCAAATGGTACCTTCCTCCCTTATTTTACACATATACATTTCATAGACCGTCCTTAGTGTTCACATATCATATCATACACCTATGCGTCTCATAGACCGTTCACAGTGTTCACTTACACAATACAAATACACCTATTCAAGGGCTTGGAAATACAACATGAATATGATGAATCATAACATCAATAAAAGGGCTTAGATAGCCGTTAACGCCAAGTAAATTAATTAAGAACTTTCATCAAAATTTATAGATATTAAGTCGGAGATCCTTTATAACCACCTTTACTCAAAGTGGCCCTACCGCCTTACCCCAATATATGCGGGTGGAGGTGTATTACCATACCGCAATCCCTACACAAAGAGGTCATACTGCCTCACCCTAATATATGCGGGTCGAAGTGTATTCCACAATACCACAATCCCAATACAAAACGGTCATGCCGACTCACCCCAATATGTGCGGGTAGAAGTGTATTCCACAATTCCACAATCCCTACACAAAGCGGTCATGCCGTCTCACCGCAATATGTGCGGGTGGGGGTGTATTCCACAATACACAAAGCGTTCATGCTGCCTCACCCCAATATATGCGGGTGGAGGTATATTCCACAATATCACAATCCATACACAAAACGGTCATGCTGCCTCACCCCAATATATGCGGGTGGAGGTGTATCACAATTCCAGAAAATCCCTACACAAAGCAGTCATGCCGCCTCACCCCAATATATGCGGGTGGAGGTGTATTCCACAATACCACAATCCCTACACAAAACGGTCATGCCGCCTCACCCCAATATATACGGGTGGAGGTGTATCACAATACCAAAATCCCTACACAAAGAGGTCATGCCGCCTCACCCCAATATATGCGGGTGGAGGTATATTCCACAATACCACAATCCATACACAAAACAGTCATGCTACCTCACCCCAATATATGCGGGTGGAGGTGTATCACAATTCCAAAATCCCTACACAAAGCAGTCATGCCGCCTCACCCCAATATATGCGGGTGGAGGTATATTCCACAATACCATAATCCATACACAAAACAGTCATGCTACCTCACCCCAATATATGCGGGTGGAGGTGTATCACAATTCCAAAATCCCTACACAAAGCAGTCATGCCGCCTCACCCCAATATATGCGGGTGGAGGTGTATTCCACAATACCACAATCCCTACACAAAACGGTCATGCCGCCTCACCCCAATATATGCGGGTGGAGGTGTATCACAATACCAAAATACCTACACAAAGCGGTCATGCCGCCTCACCCCAATATATACAGGTGGAAGTGTATTCCACAATACCACAATCCCTACACAAAGAGGTCATGCCGCCTCACCACAATATATGCGGGTGGAGGTGTAATCCCGAGCAAAATACTATATATAAACTCAAAGCGACATAGTTTGTCATTACATTTAAGGTCGTAATTTCCCATATCATTGGAATACTTCAATTTTATGCTTATTATGGAGAAACACAACTCATTACATTAGCACATGCATGGTAAATCAATAAGTCGATTTCAATGGAACATGAGCCCAATTCCTTTCCTTAAGGTTCATCATCATTTAGCATAGGACATCTCCATTTCATCTCATTATTCACTCACTTGACATCTTGAGGACATTAGCTAGGTTCATGACTCTTGGGGACTTAACTATCGAAGTCATTTACATATATTATTGCAGAAGCATACAACTATATCTGAAACCATTGGGACATACAACACTTCATAATTCTTATTTAGGCAACGACCACATTTCATGTTCATACTATCACTTACTTGTACTTTCCATGGGTGATCATAGAACATTAAGAGCATTTAGAACATTTAGGAACATCATAGCCTTTACTCGCAAGAACGTAGGGGCTTATAACACATTGGAAACAAAAGTACAAATACGTTCATCGATTAACCTTTCACACTATATATCACTTCACAATTACCTTCAACTACTTACACCATCATTATGCCATTGGCTCCCTTGGCCATACATATTATTCTTCATTCATAGCACTGTGGCCGTATATCATATTCCGCACTTTCATTTCTTTACTTTCAAGGATTATCATTATGAACATAATCATATAGAATACTCTTAAAATACCTTTCCCAAAAAGGGCAATATACAATTTCCACTCACGAATATGTAAGAATGCAAAACACATTGAAAATACTCACAAAGCATAGCAATATTTAAAACAACCACATATGGGAATGAATTGAGTAAATAAACTTTTAGGCAATTCTAATTTTGAAGTCATTTTGGAATAGTTGAATCAAAGCTCATTTATTAACCTTTCTCACATCATTTCATTTCTTTGGCACCATTGGCCACAAGTATAACTTCCATTCTTAACAAGGTGGCAACACTTCATATCACCACTCTTTTCTTTCTCTTTCGAGCATCTTTATATATTATCAACAACAAGGCATTTCAAATCATGACGTTAGGTACACAACACATATGATCAATTTAGTGTCTTAAGTATGTCGAGTTTTTCTCACACAATTCGGTATACTACCATTCATTTGGAACTCGACTCAAAGCCATAACATTTTAATACACATATCATTCTTGAACACATTCCCGAAGGATAACATCATATGATAAGAGCATCCAGAACACATTTCGAACATATATCTTTCAAAACAAAGCTTATTTGGAGTAGTTTATTTATAAAGAATAACCAGGGACTTACAAGAACATCATGGGATTCAATTCTAGGAAAGAAGTTTAGCCAACATACCTCGCTATGAGATTTCCTTAAATTTTTACAACGTTCAGGAAATTCTAGAAATCCAATCTATTGTGGGACATAATAAAATTGAACACAAATTAGGAATGTATTCATGGTTTCATCTTATTTGAGCATTTTATCAAACACTAGGTATGCAAATTTAACTACAAGGTTCTTCTACAAGATTTCCTTCACTCCTCAACCCAATCTTTACTTATTTGAGCTCAACAATCCTCACACAAACCTTATTGGTACAAGCATATATACATAATACTCTTACACCCAAGAATCATTGTCACGACTCCAAATCCACTAGTCGTGATGTCACCTAACCCAACCCATTAGGTAAGCCAATTAACCTCTAACCAATTTCAATAACAATTAATAAAGCGATTAAGTAAAGAAATATCTGAATCTTATACATTCCCCAAGAACTGGTAGTACAAATCTTGAGCTTCTAAGAATAGAATTTACAAAGCTAAAATGAAATATATACATCGTCTATTTGAAAAGTAAATAAACAGAGTTTTACAGATCTAAAGTTACCACGAACAAGAGGCAGCTACAACCGGGACGCGGGTACATCTTCAATCCAGCTCCCATCGATCACATCAACATTAGCAGCCAACATCTGCACGCAAGGTGCAGAAGTGTAGTATGAGTACAACCGACCCCATGTACTCAATAAGTAACAAACCTAACCTTAGGTTGAAAGTAGTGACGAGCTAATAAAAACGGTCGGGTACAACACCAATATTCCACCACAGTTCATAACAGCATAGTACAATAACAAAAGAGTATCTCAAAAATAAAAGGCTTAGTTCGTTCAAAGTTCCAGAAAAAAAATAGGCATTTCTTTTCAAGTATCTCAGTGAAAACCCAAATCTTTTACCGAAAAAGCCAAAGTACGAGTAAGTTTGAAAATTGTGGTTTTTCCCAAAACTTCTTTCAACAAATAGTAAGATGTTTCATTTTCAGATAGCATGAGGAAAGTGCTTATCTATGCCTACATGTCCAGATACAGGTAAAATCATAAATGTCCCCAAAATTGGGTAGTAGAAGGGAATGCATTTCTATGCATTTATCTCAAGAACGCATGTCAAATGCAATGCATCTCAATGATGAGCTCATGTACTCACACTCTTAGAGTACTCAATCTCACTGTCTTGCATTCTCTCTCACTATGCTCAATGCTCAGCATACTCAATCACTCAGTGCTATACAATACCTACTACGACGTGCAGCCCGATCCATATATGACCATAAGGCCCATTGCGGTGAGCAACCTGATCCACATATATATAGTCTACTACACTCACTGGGTGTGTGCAGACTCCGGAGGGGCTCCTTCAGCCCAAGTGTTATATTATTGCGGCGTGCAGCCCAATCCAATATTGTTGCGGCGTGCAACCCGATCCAATAATATATATATAGCCCGAAGGCTCATTGTGGAGTGCAACCCGATCCATATAAATTTAATCAATATAATATGTTGTGGCGTGCAACACCCAAAATGTCACTCTCACTCAGACCCTCGGCGTCATGCAGTCATCAATCTCTCCAGTCTCACTCACGGGCTCACAATGTCATGAAACTAGCCCGAAAACAATGATATAATGTATCAATAAACAACAACTGAGATTGAGATATGATATGAATGCATGAATATGACTGAGTACGATATATCAATAAAATCAGTGAGATGACAGCAAGAAATGACCACTATGGGTCCAAACAGTATCCGCATAATGCCTAAACATGATATCTAGCATGATTGACAGCTTAACGACTTTATCACATGGTGAAAACACGGATATCAACAAAGTAGGGCCACTATACAGTGCCATGGAAACAACGAAGTCACAATTCACAGGCTGCACGGCCACACACCCGTCACCTAGCATGTGCATCACATCAATACCAATAACATACCACGTATTTCGGGGTTTCATACCCTCTGCACTAAGATTAGAAGAGTTACTTACCTCGAACAAGCCAATTCCAACACCAAGCAAGCCAAGCGATGCTCCAAAATTCCATCCCTCGTGTTTTGACCTCCGAACGGCTCGAAACTAACCAAAAACAACTCAATTACATCAAACAATCCTAAAGGAACCAATTCTGATCGAAAAAGATCAAATCTTAAATCAAAAGAACAAAGTCGGCTTAAAGCCCAACCTGGGCCCGCACCTCGAAACCCGACAAAATTTTCAAAACCCGAAAGCCCATACACTCACGAGTCTAACCATACCAAATGTATCAAATCCCCAAAAATCCACTCTCCAATTCTCAAGCCCTAAACCCCCAAATTTCACTTTAAAATCTCACTAATTAGGTGGGAAAATCAGTGGGGAAACAAGTTTTATGATCCCAAATGAGTACAAATAGCTTACCTCAATAATCACCTAGAAAAGCTTTTCCAAAATCGCCTAAGTCCAAGTCCAGACTTTTCGCATATGCGGGCCTATTGTCGCACTTGCGAAGCCGCATCTGCAGTGAAAATTCTGCTTCTGCCGAAGTCACTTGCACCTCTAGGTTCCGCACCTGCGAACGCGCATTTGCGGCCCTTGCCTCGCTTCTGCGGAGTCGATCTCTCCTAGATGCCCCGCACCTCCGTCCACTTGTCCGCATATGCGCTACCGCAGGTGCGGGAATTTCTTCGCACCTGTGACCCGTGTCCTCTATGGCCTGCTACGCTTCTGTGGCCAATTGTCCGCATCTGCGCCCACTCTTCCGCAGATGCGGAAACACTAGAACCAGAAATCATAGCAAAAATCCAAAATGCAATGAAATGATCTGAACCTCATCTGATACTCACCCGAGCCTCTTGGGACCCCATCCGAATATACCAACAAGTTCCATAACACGATACAGACCTACTCGAGGACTAAAAACACACATAACAACATCAAAACGATGAATCACACCTCAAATCGAAATCGATGAACTATGAAACTTCAAACTTCCACAACCGATGCCGAAACCTATCAAATCACGTTTGATTGACCTCAAATTTTGCACACAAGTAACATTTGACGTTACAGATTTGCTCCAACTTCCGGAATCGGAATCCAACCCCGATATCAAAAAGTCCACTCTCGGACAACCTTTCCAAAATTTCAACTTTCCCCATTTCGAGTCAAAATCAACCAACGGAGCTAATGTAACCATCAAAATTCCAATTCGAGGCCAAATGCTAAAAGGTCAAACTTGGTCAACTATTTCAATTTAAAGCTCCGTAGTGGAGAATCAGTCCCGAAAAATGTGAAAACCAAATCGACGATTCACACAAGTCAAAATACATCATACGAGGCTACTCGCGCCCGTAAACTACCAAGCAAAGTGCAAATACTCTAAATGACCGATTGGATCGTTACATCCTGCCCCACTTAAATGTCCAGGGTTGTTCTCAAAGCCATCAAACTGCTGTATAACCTTGCCATGCACATACCCGGGGGTGATCTCACGTCACCCTATCCCATATAGGCCCTACAACACAACATAACCATAGTTTCTTAATTCAACCTAGCCCATAAACCTTAGAATCCACTTTCCAACATCCACAATTTCTATAAGATCAGAATCTCACATCTACATAATGTATAAGTCTGAACAAGCTGTGCCAAGCTGTAACCGTAATCCAAGATACAATCGCATGATATACCACATAACTCAAATACTCAAAGCAATGATATCTAATCACAGTAGCTGCTCAAATAATCCAATTACGGTAATAAACCTCATGTCAAACCAAACCTCGTCCTGAAACCTTCGTATACTGCCGATGATGAAAGAAACACGCGGAAACTCATAACTATTCATCAGACCAACAAGTCATGGAGCTCTCTCTCCTTCTACAAGAACTATAGCCAATTTCTAAGCGGACTTCAAATATTATCTTTCCAAATATACCACAATTAAATCCGATAGCATCTATTCTAGGTCCGATGACCTCATCACATCCAACATGACCACTCTAGTGACATGACACACCCATACAATCTAAAGCTAAGAAACATTCCAAATGTACTCAATCATAGAAAGATAACTCAAACGAGAGAATCATCCCACAAGCTCATCAAGTACCACCATCAATAAATGCTTAAACCCATCACACATCATAGAACCATAACACACGAATCTAAAAAAAAAGAATAATATTTCCACATAGCTCGGCTGCAATGCACGACCCTATCCAAATATTGGTTCATATGAAATACCTCAAGCTACCCTGCTAAAAATCAATAGCCATATGAAATTCGACATCTAGTACTTAAAGTGCATTACCATAACTACGGAGAAGCAAATGACACAATACCCCACAAAACCCAAAAGAACATAATCAATACGCCATCAACCAAGCAATACCTAATACTCTTCTCGCTCAAATTCCGCTATAAGGCCACAATAGAACCGTGCCATGTGTTCATAAAGCCAATGAATCAAAACCCCTCGTACTATAGCAGAGTAACTCACAAAACCTATCAGAACATGAATAAGCTCAACACCAACCGAATAGTATATCCCTCAACAATAGCAGTATGGAGCCAACCAATCCGGCTCGGTGTAGAATACACATCCTAATTGGGCCTACCAATAGACCCCCAAACCAACTCCGGACACTCACAATTAGATAAATAAACCTCCGAAAGCCCACAATGACTGAATCATAACACATACTATCATCTGGCTAGCTTCGGCAATGACTTCACAGTCCACAACCATGAAACAATCCGCTCTTGAGAACTCACAGTCTCCAAATCCATAGAACACATGAATCACCATAGCTTATCCCAACTCCGCCGCCAGAATGTCTAACACATCTCTCATACACGATCATCCCCCGAGGAAGACTTCTAAAATTCTTCCGTGCCATATAGCAAAATTTGAATATCAGCAGTCGATCAACCAGAACAGTGCCATAGTACCAGTGAAGTATCCATACATCAAAACACATTGCCCCTCCTGAAATATATACTCTCATCAAGCCATACCAAATAGTAATATCATTTACCTAGTCATCTGAAACCGTCCATGCTGCTTACGAATTTTATGACCTTCACTTCCAAACAGAACTGTGATCCCGCTCACGTAAATCTCAATCCCACACAACACACCGCATATACCATGCAATCATATGAAAAATACGAGAACTTCATAGTCAACTCCAAGTCACAAGCAACTACATATTCAATTAGCCAAGGACCTTCCATTTGATTTCATCCAAGAGAATTCACAATACACCACATGCTCCTTATGCCAGCAGGAAATATACCCCTCAAACCTTGGTAAAAAATTGAGGATTCTTCGAAACCCATTTGCACATAACCAAGCTATTTGAACCGAATCTCTCTAACTCAACCCAGCTACGTAGGTTGCCAAAACCCAAGAGCATTGCCATGAAACACCTGTAGATACTAGGCACATCATAAGTACCCAAAGAATCTGTAACACCCCATGTTTTCGTACGTGAAATTATGCCATAAATAAATTGATAGAAGCTCGAAAATGAGATGTTACATCCCACATTTTTGTACGTTAAAGTTTCGTCATAAGTTAATCGGCATAAGTTCGGGAATGGGTTCATTTTTTGGATTATAAGAATTATGCTATTTCAAACCAGTGATAAGTAAATTCGTGAAGGTGAGAGGGTAAGCAAATCGAAGAAAATGAATTTTCGTCGAAGTTTGACATATTGGGATAAAATACGGCCTGAGCTAAAATACCCAGTATTTATAGACTAGTACCATACAAGGTACCACATGGCCATGATAGAAAGGTGTACAAGGTATGTAAAAGTGGGTAGTATTTTAAGTAAGTTGAGATAATTCTTAATTATTGGGTAATGGCATATTACCAAATTAATTAGGAAATTATGTGAATAATCGGGTAATTATTGATTTTTAGTGGGAGATTAACTAATTAATCAAGATCTTTGGATAAGTTTAAAGAGCCCCACGTGGCAGCAAGTGATAAAGGCTCAAAGATCAAATTGTGACTCTTACTCCATGTAGTAAGATGGCACATCAAGAGAGATTGGTTGCTTAGTCATCTTACAAACTGGGGCCCACACCACGAAGGCTTAAAAATCTCTTTTAATTCACAAAAGTGATACATCTCCCTACATCATTAAAATGAGAGATTATGGTGCTAAGTAATGGAGGAAAGGCTTCAAGCAAAGATCATATATTTCAATAGTAACGTGAGTTACTTCATCAAATTCATACAAAGTAACAGATGGAATTCAAGGATTTATATGATCCCTTACAATGTCAGCAACGTGATTTTTGCTACAAAACAATCATACGAGACTACGTAATGTTATAGCAACGAGATTTTGCGATTTTAAAAAAGTACGGCGTAACCCTTCTCAAGAATATTCTTTTTGGCATGATCTATACGACACGAACGAAACGAGAAAATACACAGATTTCATAAATGACTCTATTCATAGAAGTATTAGAGATTCCTATGTTCTTGAATTCCCATGTCTTATTATTATATCGTCTGTTCATGGGTCTAAGAAAATACGTAAGTTGATAAAGTTTGTTTCATGATATTAATCAAAGGCATAATGGTCCTATGCCACTCTGAAGGATTTTATTGACGTACTTCTCATGCATGGCATTCATTTATACATGTACATTGACCCATGACCAGATGGCATTATATACGCGTATATATGTATATTATATATATATGGGATATGGAAAAGGTTACGGCGTTATATACGCACCACCACCTGATCAGCTGGTATACGTTGATGAATTGCCCACAGTGGCCGAGATGATATGATGGGATGCCCTCAGAGGCTTGATGATGTTATGAACGCATATACCTATGCATGGTATGACATTTATACGCATATGCATAACATTATAAATATGAAGTGATTCATAGAATTATTTAGATATACATGTCGAGTCTTTTACTCCATGTTTCTCTCATGTCTATTGTTTAATGATTTTCATTCCTTACATACTCGGTACATTATTTGTACTGACATCCCTTTTGCATGGGGACGCTACGTTTCATGCCTGCAGGTCTCGATAGATAGGTCGAGAGTCCTCAAAGTAGGCGATCAGCTCAGCGGAAGATATTGGTGCACTCCATTTGCTCCGGAGTTGCTTGTTTGGTGAGTATGATTTAGATGTGTATTGTTTGGTATGGCGGGGCTCTTTCCCGACCTTTATGACAATTATGTATTTTTAGAGGCCTGTAGATAGATGTCATGTACGTAAAAGATTGTATGGCCTTGTCGGCCTATTATCAGTGTACGAGTGGTTAGTTTGGTCTTAGATGCCTATATGTCTTATATATAAGTTGGTATTACATGTTATATTCTACCTATCTCACGGCAGCCTCTCCAGCTCAGTTATCTATGATAGTATGATAGTAAAAGATACGTTATGTTGGTACTCGGTTGAGTAAGGTACTGAGTGCCCGTCGCGGCCCATCGGTTTGGGTCGTGACAAAAGTGGTATCAGAGCAGTTTTGTCCTAGGGAGTCTACAAGCCGTGTCTAGTAGAGTCTTGTTTATGGGTCTGTTGTGCACCACACTTATAAGCAAGAGGCTACGGGGCATTTAGGACTGTCACTCTTTCTTCTTACTCTAGATCGTATGGTAGAGCTCAGTTGTAAGAACTCAATTTCCTAAACTCTATCTTATTCATAATACGATGATGCCTATATCCATAAAGACGGTTGGTAAGTGATATAGTTGTGGAAGAGTTGAGCTAGAGGAACTCGATTTTTGCATCGTGCTTATGATGGATAAATATGAGGTATTCAGCAGAATATGTGTACGAAGACGTGTAATTTTCTTGATAAGGAGCCTTAAGGCAGGAATATATATCCACCATATGGTGAAAAGTAATGAGAGATTTAGAAGATAGACACAAGCTTCAACAAGTAAAAGAAGCAAGGTGAAGAAGGGTACGAGGCACCCAGTTTATGAAAATTATCAGTATTTACAATTCAGGTCGAGAAATATAAGCATTCTGAGTTACCTTCAACAGTAACAGGTTATGTACAATCGGCCACAGCTATCTCAGTTATGCCCTATGGGACCTAACATATATGGTTTAAGAGAAGGACGGGATATCAGGATCTGGCTGGGGTTAGAGTAACCCAAAATTGTGGATGGATTGTTAGCATTAGTTGACATTTCCAAAGGATATTGCAAATGTGCTAATAGATCTCTTTGTGAGACGCCCAGATGGTGCACTCTAAAATAATACAACTAGATATGAGTACTACAAAGATACGCACTAAAAGCCTGGAAGGGATAAATATTATCTTAGTGTGACTCGCGTCCCTAGTAGAGCGAGAACGTTAAGCAACCCGAAGAGCCACTGGATGGAGCAAAGGCGAGCTAAAAGCAAAAGAAAGTCGTGTTCGAGTTTTCAGAATAAAGTGATAGACATAAATGGTAGCGGGAAATAAGAAAAGAATTAATGAAGCATTATGAGTAAGATATGATACAAGGATGACAATAGTAGATCAAAATATGACAGTATTACAGAGTCTATAGTCAAGTAAAGGAAAAGACGAGAGGTGACAGGCCTTGAGACAACAAAAGAGTATAGGCCATAAAGTCATATCCTCATTTCGAGAAATACGTTTGTGACTCCGATGCGACCACCAGACGGAAAAGTTAGACCCCAGAGTAATAAAAATCAGTATGGGCTGGTGAACAAGATAAACTAAACATAAACTAGGGACTGAGTAATAGTCGACATCATGAGAATTTCAGAGATTGCGTCTCGACGATAATGGAATGGACGATAGAAGAATACCCTTTAAAGGTCATTCAGGATGACGCTTCCCTAAAGCAGGCAATGTGAGTAAAGTTAAGCTTAAGGGAATATATGTGCCAGTTACACTATGTGTCGCCCTCGCGAGTGAGGTATTTCGTTATCCTTGGTACAGAAGGATTACCGCGAGGTGAGTAAGGATCATCAATGATGTGAAAAGATGCCAAAGATGAGAATGTAAAACATCTATTCGTAGATCATCGTAACAATAAATCTTAGTACTCCCCTAAAAGGGGGAATATGGAGCGATGTGGCATTAAGTCAGAATTAAGCAGTTCTAGTAACTATGGAATGGTAAAGGAAGAATGCGATAAAAATGAGAAAAGGGATGAGATTGCACTGATTCAAATCCTACAGATATGCTACGATTCCAGAACATTATGCAAACACGATGTCAAGGAAAGGAAGTAAGGGTTCCTACCCGAGATGTTATTGGTAACCCAAAGAGCCAGTGCAAAACATAAGTTAAGACAAAGGGAATAACCCAAGAGGGATTACACGGAAATACATATATGAAAATGGACCAACGAGTAGTTAGTAGTTGATTCAGGAAGAGTCTAGTTATGTCTAGATAAGAGGTTACAGACAAATCAATAGATCGTGCAAGATAAACATAGTGAACTCTAACATGGGAATTCAGTCTTGCAGATATGACATCGTGATCCTTGAGATACATTCAGATATGAGTTGGGTAGTTAAAGGTAATTAAAAAATAATGCCACTGAGAAGACAATCAAAACTTCAGTTCAGGAGCAACCCTACAAGCATAAGGAATGGAAATAAGTAACTACCAATAATTATAGGCAAGGAAGAACATCAAAAAAATTCCATCGGGTATACGATGTGATAAGCTCACATCATTACAAGAATTAGAGGATCCTCCCTAAGTAGTATAATGAAAGACTAGCTGAGGAAGTAAGGAAAAAGGCTTCAACCTAAGCTCAGTAACCTAAGAAGGAAATGGTCTTGTAACAACAGTCTCACAACAACATTGTATGCACTCCATAAGGAAGTGGCACCTACCATGGCTAAGGAACGGGAAGAAAAATCAAATGTAATATTCGAGATCATATGAGTTGCACAAAAATTTTGGCATGCGTGGGAACTAAGATAAGCCAAGTATACATGCAACAAGTGGCAAAACAACCAGAAAAAGTAATTTCTTACCTTTAAAGAAAGTGGAGAAGGAATGAAAGGAATTATTCGATCAGTGATCCAGAGTGTGTTATGTTATGAATGCACGCAAGATTTCGGAGTATTATCCATGCAGCATATATGTGACAATCATACAGTCGTAGAAGACTTTGGTATAAGTAAAAGAAAGAATTGAGACCAGGGCATAGACAAAGGATTGAATTGTCAGAATATTGTATCATGGATAGTCCATAGCGCCCATGAAAGGCTAAAGTAATAACTAATCCCAGGAGCCGCATATCGGAAGATAGTTTAAGCCTACATGAAGGCTGATCAGAAGGAAGAGGAAACTAAAGAGTTACATCAACTCAGTAAATCAGGAGTCTAATTATTGGACCAAGAAAATTTTAGACCTCGTGATTGAGAACATTGCAGAATCACTCTTAAATACAAGAGAGATCGTGCATTAGCCATATTCTATAACGGCTCTAAGATAAAGCCAGTCAGAAAAGTACCAGCCTTATAAGAAGTCAGTATGAAGGTCACATCAGATTGTGTATGCACCAGAGGTGCAAGTATTATAATAGAGCTTCAAGTTGTGGATATGAATTATACCTATGTGAAAGGGAGGTCATGAAAGAGATAGAAGATGTGATGCGAGATTTTAAGGTAAGTAAGGTAAAAGTGAACAACGTACGAGATACTTAAATGTAGAAGGTTGGGAATAGTCTGTACTGCGGATAGAAAGGCTAGAAGCACGGGGATTCATTATCCAGGAATGATAGCGGCGTCGTCAGTCACATATATTCCAGTCGATGATTTCTAGGCATCGAGAGGTCCAGTTACGAGAGTAAAGACGAGTTAGAAATGATGTGATGTTTCGCTTGATGTTCCAGAGTAACACAAGGAAATCTTGGTCCAAGAAAGTTGAAGGAAGGTTGCGAACAATATAAATAGATATGTGTAGGTCACAAGCTAAAGTATGGTAAAGCGACAAGGTTTTGGGAAGAAAGGAGTACGGACAAGAAAGGGCGAGTGAGAAGGTGATGAGAAATGGATAAGTCCTCGGGATTCAGCCCATGAAAACAAGAGAGATGATGGTTTCTCTAAGTTATAGAAAGCTCAGTATTGCCTGAATGAACTCAAAGGAGTCTAAGAAAGGTAACCTTTAGTTGGAATGCTGCTCTGGTAGTAGAATGAGGGTGTAATTGCGATAAATAAAGGATAACATTTGGTCCTTCGATTGAGTAATGATTCGATGAATTCTACAGGATTAAAATACCCACGTAAGTGAATCACATTGGGATGCTATAAAATATGGTTATTGAAGTACAATATCACCGCTAAGTGGATCAGGAAAATCACTTCAAATATTCATCGATACAACGCAAGCCCTAGTGGCAAGGTATTACATAAGAAGTTTCAAGTTATCGGTGGTATATTGTAGATCAATATTGAGGTGAATCAACAATGGATGGACAAAAGCCACAAAGTACGAGATGAGATTAAGTCGTCATTCTTAAGATGAACAGTAATGAGGAAGAATTAAAGGACTTAGATTTATACATCTGGGATAAGCAACGAAAGTAACCTGGAGTTCGGTAGCAGACCTTAGTAATAATAAATCGAAGTAAGAATTATGGTATAGTATGACCTACCTAGATGCAGTAACGCCATACAAATGGATAATCGGGTCTATGAAATAAGATATAGCAATATGTAGCAACAGTTACGAGAATAGAAGGATTCCGATTACAAGTCGTGGTATGGGAAAGAGTCTTAAAGGGGGGAATGCCCTGGCCTTTGAATTTCTTCAAAGAACAGTTGCCTAAATGGCAAGGAGAATATTAAAGTATTCACAAGAGCTATGGGCTATGAAAATGATAAGTGCATAAGTCAACATTCGAGGACGAATGTTCCAAAGGGGGGAATGATGTAACACCCCATATTGTCATACGTGAAAGTACGCCATAAATAAATTCATAGAATCTCGGAAATGACATGTTACATCCCGCATTTTCGTACGTTAAAGTTTTGTCGTAAGTTAATCGACGTAAGTTCAGGAATGAGATTATTTTGGGATTATAAGTATTATGCTATTTTAAACAAGTGATAAGTAAGTTCGTGAAGGTGAGAGGGTAAGCAAATCGAAGAAAATGAATTTTCGTCGAAGTTTGACATTTTGGGATAAAATACGGCCTGAGGTAAAATACTCAGTATTTATGGACTAGTACCATACAAGGTACCACATGACCATGATAGTAAGGTGTACAAGGTATGTTAAAAGTGAGTAGTATTTTAAGTAAGTTGAGATAATTCTTAATTATTGGGTAATGAGATATTACTTAATTAATTAGGAAATTATGTGGATAATCGGGTAATTATTAATTTTTAGTGGGAGATTAACTAATTAATCAAGATCTTTGGATAAGTTTAAAGAGCCCCACATGGAAGCAAGTGATAAAGGCTCAAAAATCAAATTGTGACTCTTACTCCATGTACTAAGATGGCACATTAAGAGAGATTGGTTGCTTAGTCATCTTACAAAGTGGGGCCCACACCACCAAGGCTTAAAAAATCTCTTTTAATTCACAAAAGTGATACATCTCCCTACATCATTAAAATGAGAGATTATGGTGCTAAGTAATGGAGGAAAGGCTTCAAGCAAATATCATATATTTCAATAGTAACGTGAGTTACTTCATCAAATTCATACAAGAGTACAAAGTAACAGATGGAATTCAAGGAATTATATGATCCTTTACAATGTCAGCAACGTGATTTTTGCTACAAAACAATCATACGAGACTACGTAATGTTATAGAAACGGGATTTTGCGATTTTAAGGAAGTACGGTGTATCCTTTCTCAAGAATATCACATAGATTGCTTACTACTCCGGGTATGTTAAGGCTATCCCTTCTTTCTTTTTGGCATGATCTATACGACACGAATGAAACGAGCAAATACACATATTCCATAAATGACTATTCATAGAAGTATTAGAGATGCCTATGTTCTTGAATTCCCATATGTCTTATTATTCTATCATCTGTTTATGGGTCTCAGAAAATATGTAAGTTGATAAAGTTTGTTTCATGATATTAATCAAAGGCATAATGGTCCTATGACACTCTGAAAGATTCTATTGACGTACTTCTCATGCATGGCATTCATTTATACATATACATTGACCCCTGACCAGATGGAATTATATACGCGTATATATGTATATATATGTATATGGGATATGGGAAAAGGTTACGGCATTATATACGCAACACCACCTGATCAGCTGGTATATGTTGATGAATTGCCCACAGTGGTCGAGATGATATGATGGGATGCCCTCAGAGGCTTGATGATGTTATGAACGAATATACCTATGCATGGTATGACATTTATACGCATATGCATAACATTATAAATATGAAGTGATTCATAGAATTATTCAGATATACATGTCGAGTCATTTACTCGTTGTTTCTCTCATGTCTAATGTTTACTGATTTTCAATCCTTACATACTCGGTACATTATTTGTACCGACGTCCCTTTTTCCTGGGGATGCTGCATTGCATGCCCGCAGGTCTCGATAGACAGGTCGAGAGTCCTCCAAGTAGGCTATCAGCTCAGCGGAAGATATTGGTGCACTCCATTTGCTCAAGAGTTGCTTGTTTGGTCAGTATGATTTAGATGTGTATTGTTTGGTATGGCGGGGCTCTGTCCTGACCTTTATGACAATTATGTATTTTTAGAGGCTTGTAGATAGATGTCATGTACGTAAAAAATTGTATGACCTTGTCGGCCTATTAACAGTGTACGAGTGGTTATATTTGTCTTAGAGGCCTATATGTCTTATGTATAAGTTGGTATTACATGTTGTATTATACCTATCTCACAGTAGCCTCTCCGGCTCAGTTATCTATGATAGTATGATACAAAAAGATATGTTATGTTGGTACTCGGTTGAGTAAGGTACTGGGTGCCTGTCGCGGCCCATCGGTTTGGGTCGTGACAGAACCGATCATACCCATTACTGTGCTAACCCAACCTACTACCGAGCTATCCTATTTCTCCAAGTCCTTTCCAGATTGCCTTGAAATTGATACTTCTCTTTTATAGAACACCACGATCCCTAACCAAAATTCACCACACAAGAGAACCTAGAATAAAATAACAACGCCCTAAGGCCCATAAGCCGCTGACTCCCCTCTTATGCACCCCAAGGCACCACAACTGTGACAGCCACTCGAAAGAGACCTTATGTGAACCTAAAACTGTTTCCTTCACCTTCTTGATACTAAAATGCTCAATCCACAATGATATAAAATGCCACAAGTCTCAACCCCATCCAATGAAACTCCTAGTTTCTAGCCATATATAAATCTTGAAAATTTCAAATCGCTTCATATAAATCTTGAATCCATTAGAACCATTCTTAAGAGTCATCCACTCTACTCAAATCTCAATTAAACCCACCAAACGGACTGGATGACCTGTGCTCCATTACCACACCAACACCCAAGGGTACAAAAGAGTAACCCACAATCCTAAGCAACCGAGCAAATTCCTACTCTATGTACACTACATCTTTTGCGAATAACCACTCAATTATTTTATGATTCCCATATACCCATAGAGTGTAATACAACCCGTATCTAGAAATTCCCTTACCCGAGTCATCCTCACTATCAACCCCTACAGTCATAGCTGATTCACCAGTATACCTCAAACCGAAAATAATACAACACATAATCGTGCAATCAACTTGTCGATAGCAGACTCCCCCACTTGGCTCAAAGCCATAGATCAAAACACACAACTCATAATTCTCATACTTTATTACTGCCATAATACCGCTGTGTGATTCAACCAAATCCTTCCTGAGCTCCTATAACACAAACCATCTAATACATCACATTATCTGCAAATCTCGCATTTACCCTTGTAATAGTCAAGCCAACTTCCACAAGCGATCCTAACTCAAATTGCAACATATATCATTCACTGGTAAAAGACAACTCTCTACGAAACTTCATAAGGACCACACAACCTCAGGACACCTCGCAGGAGATAACCTACCTGCTCTGCCTCAAACTGACATCTCTCTATACTCTTCCACAGTCACGACTACTACACAATCACTTAATCTTATTGATTCTAAACTCATCAACAAGACATGAGACTCTACTTTACTCCACAACTAAAAAACATGAGAGATCCCTCAACACACCGATAACTTGAGACTATATGCCAAATCAAGACAGAAATCAAACACCCCATAGTCCTTGCAACATCTCAAGTAAACTCTTCTCGTCACATTCGAACAATATGAACAGATCCGACAGTCACATCATACTCACCACATAGCGGTTCTACCGCTCATCAAGCCATAAATTCCAGTCATGGGGACACTACCGAACATATAAATCCAAAAGCATGTGCTCGCACAATCAAAATCTTTGTGCTAAAGCTACAATCAAAACCTGGCCTCAAGTCCTCCAGACTGGCCCATCATCAGCACGCCAAAATCACATTTTGCACCTCAAACATGGAATCACAAGTCGTCGTTGCACAGGCGATACCGAGCTCTCACGTGCGCATACGTATGTGTGGAAGGAACTCAAAGGGTTACGCTTCAAGCTGAATCAATGCCGCACGATAAGTAAAGAAAGATGGGAAGTACATCCTAAATGTCAAATAGCCTCACGAAGATAAGTATGGACGTCATCATACTGATCCGCATGACTCTACTAGACACTTGCTCATGACTTGTAGAACCTATGAACCTAGAGCTCTGATACCACCTTGTCACGACCCTAAATCAACTAGTTGTGATGGCACCTAACCCAACCCTCTAGGTAAGCCAATTAACCTCTAACAAATTCTAATAACAATTAATAAAGCGATTAAGTAAAGAAATATCTGAATCTTATACATTCTCCAAGAACTGGTAGTACAAATCATGAGCTTCTAAGAATAGAATTTACAAAAGTAAAATAAAATAAATACATCGTCTATCTGAAAAGTACATAAACAGAGTTTTACATATCTAAAGATATCACGAACAAAAGTCAGCTACAATCAGGACACGGGTACATCTTTAATCCAGCTCCCATCGATCACATCAACATCAACAGCCAACATCAGTACGCAAGATGCAGAAGTATAGTATGAGTACAACCGACCCCATGTACTCAACAAGTAACAAACCTAACCTTAGGTTGAAAGTAGTAATGAGCTAACAAAAAAGGTCGGGTACAACACCAGTATTCAACCACAGTTCATAACAACATAGTACAATAACAAATGAGTATCTCGAAAATAAAATACTCAGTTCGTTCACAGTTCCAGAAAAAATAGGCATTTCCTTTCAACTATCTCAGTGAAAACCCAAATCTTTTACCGAATAAGCCAAAGTACGAGTAAGTTTGAAAATTGTGGTTTTTCCCAAAACTCCTTCCAACAAATAGTAAGATGTTTCATTTTCAGATAGCATGAGGAAAGTACTTTTCTATGCCTACATGTCAAGATACAGGTAAAATCATAAATGTCCCCAAAACCGGGTAGTAGAAGGGAATGCATCTCTATGCATGTATCTCAAGTATGCATGTCAAATTCAATGCATCTCAATGATGAGCTCATGCACTCACACTCTCAGAGTACTCAATCTCACTGTCTCACATTCTCTCTCACTATGCGCAATGCTCAGCATACTCAATCACTCAGCGTTGTATAATACCTGCTGCGGCATACAGCCCGATCCATATATGACCATAAGGCCCATTGCGGCGTGCAACCCAATCCATATATATATAGTCGACTGCGCTCACTTGGAGTGTGCAGATTCTGAAGGGGCTATTTCAGCCCAAGCGCTATATTGCTGCGGTGTGCAGCCCAATCCAATATTGTTGCGGCGTGCAACCCGATCCAATAATATATATATAGCCCGAAGGATCGTTGCGGTGTGCAACCCGATCTATATAAAATATATCAATATATTATGCTGCGACGTGCAGCCCGATCCCAATCTCTCAATCTCTGCAGTCTCACTCAGTCATCAATCTCTCCAGTCTCACTCACGGGCTCGCAATGTCATGAAACTAGCCCCACAAGAATAATATGATGTATTAATAAACAACAAATGAGACTGAGGTATGATATGAATGCATGAATATGACTGAGTACGATATATCAATGAACTCAGTGAGATGACAGCAAGAAACGACCACTATGGGTCCAAACAGTATCGGCATAATTCCTCAACATGATATCTAGCATGATTGACAACTTAACTACTTTATCACATGGTGAAAACACGGATATCAACAAAGTACGGCACTATACAGTGACATGGAAACAACAGAGTCACATTTCACAGGGTGCACACCTGCATGCCCGTCACCTAACATGTGCGTCACCTCTATACCAATCACATAACAAGTATTTCAGGGTTTCATACCCTTAGCACTAAGATTAGAAGAGTTACTTACCTCGAACAAGCTAATTCCAACACCGAGCAAGCCAAGCGATGATCCAAAATTCCATCCTGCGCGTTCTGACCTCCGAACGCCTCAAAACTACCCGAAAATAACTCAAATACATCAAAAAATGCTAAAGGAACCAATCCCGATCGAAAAAGATCAAATCTTGAATCAAAATACCAAAGTCGGCCAAAAGTCCAACCTAGGCCCGCGCCTCGAAACACAACAAAATTTACAAAACCCGAAAGAACATACACTCACTAGTCTAACCATACCAAATTTAACAAACTTTGACACCATTTGGTCATCTAAATCCCCAAAATCCACTCTCCAATTCTCAAGCCCTAAATCCCCAAATTTCACTTCAAAATATCACTAATTATGTGGGGAAATCAGTGGGGAAACAAGTTTTATGATCCAAAACGAGTACAATAAGCTTACCTCAATAATCACCTCGATAATCTTCTCCAAAATCGCCCAAGTCCGAGTCCAAAATGTTGAAAAAGACAAAAATCGCAAACCCATGCTTATAAACCTTTTGCCTAGACTTTTCGCATCTGCGGGCCTATTGTCGCCCCTGTGACGCTGCATCTGCGGTGAAAATGCCGTTTCTGCGGAAGTCACTTGCACCTCCAGGGCCCGCACCTTCGCTCTAGGTTCCGCACCTGCGAACGCGTATTTGCGGCCCTGGCCTCGCTTCTGTGGAGTCAATCTCTCCTAGCTGCCCCGCACCTACGTCCACTTGTCCGCATCTGCGCTACCGCATGTGCAGGAATTTCTTCGCACCTGCGAACCCTATCCTTTATGGCCTACTACACGTTTGCAGCCAATTGTCCGCATCTGTGCCCACTCTTCCGCAGATGCGGAAATACCAAAACTAGAAATCTTAGCAAAAATCTAAAAAGCAATGAAATGATCTGAACCTCGTCCGAAACTCACCCGATCTTCTCGGGAACCCGTCCAAATATACCACCAAGTTACATAACACGATACAGACCATACATATTATTCTTCATTCATAGCACTATGGCCGTATATCATATTCCGCACTTTTATTTCTTTACTTTCAAGGATTATCATCATGAACATCTTCATATAGAATACTCTTAAAATACCTTTTCCAAAAAGGGCAATACACAATTTTCACTCACGAATATGTAAGAACGCAAAACATATTGAAAATACTCACAGAGTATAGAATTAGTAAAAACAGCCACATATGAGCATGAATTGAGTATATAGGCTTTTAGGCAATTCTAATTTTGATGTTATTTTGGAAAAATTGAATCAAAGCTCATTTATTAACCTTTCTCACATCATTTCATTTCTTTGGAACCATTGGCCACAAGTATAACTTTCATTCTTGGCACGGTGGCCACGCTTCATATCACCACTCTCTTCTTTCTCTTTCAAGCATCTTTATATATTATCAACAACAAGGCATTTCAAATCATGACTTTAGGTACACAACACATCTGATCAATTTAGTGTCTTAAGCATGACGAGTTTTTCTCACACAATTCGGTATACTAGCATTCATTTGGAACACGACTCAAAGCCATAAGATTTTAATACACATATCATTCTTGAACACATTCCCAAAGGAAAACATCATATGAAAAGAGCATCCAGAACACATTTCGAACATATATCTTTTAACACAAAGTTTATTCGGAATAGTTGATTTATAAAGAATAACCCGGAACTTACAAGAACATTATGGGATTCAATTCTACGAAAGAAGTTTAGCCAACATACCTCGCTTTGAGCTTTCCTTAAATTACTACAATGTTCTGAAAATTCTAGAAATCCCAATCTATTGTGAGACATAATAAAATTGAACATAAATCAGGAAGGTATTCATGGTTTCAGCTCATTTGAGCATTTTATCAAACATTGGGTGTCCAAATTTAACTACAAGGTTCTTCTACAAGATTTCCTTCACTCCTCAACCCAATCTTTACTTATTTGAGCCTAACAATCTTCACACAAACCTTATTGGTGCAAGCATATATACATAATACTCTTACACCTAATAATCATACTCCTAATCACCAATCTTTTACCCCAAACTCAAAATTGAAGACTAGGGGTTTGAATCTTATCTCTTGAGAGAAGATTTTGTGAAATTTCCTTGTTGGATTTCAAGGATTAAACAAGATGTTGATGAAAAAAACACTTCATCTACTTCCTATCTCTAGAAAATTCTCACTTCTCTCTAAACAACCTCAGATAATTGCCCCAAAATAAGCCCCAAAGCCTATTTATCAAAATGGGATCGGGTTATGAAAATAGAAAAATTAACCCTCCAAAATTAGGTCTACGGTCGCATAATGGACCGCAGAATGGATATGCAGGTCGCACAATGCACCGCAAAATCGGTGCCAAAATTGGGATGTACTGGTCCATTATGCGACCAATTTTATGGTCGCAGAGCCAGTTTCGCGATCGCAAAATAATTCTGCGGTCGCACATCTAACTGCAGAATCAGATGTTTCCAGCCTTTGAAAATTTTGTCATAACTTCTTGTAGGAATGTCCAAATGATGAACAATTTGAAGCTGTGGAAACAAGACTCAAAGGGCTTTAATTTTATAGGTAGATCACCTCATACGTAGTTATAGTTTGGTAGCAGCATGAGTTTGAAGTAGGATCTTATGCGAACTCACTTGAAACTTTATCCCATTATAAAATTTTCAACTTGACTTAGCCTTGGGGCTTTTCTTAGACCATAAACTGTATATGGTTAAAACCGGGCCTGCCCTATTTTACTGTTTGACCAAGACCGGGTGTTTGCGTCGAAGGACGACTCCGAAGTAGATCGTATCGAGGCACGAAGATAAGGTACCGAGATCGGAATTCGAGGCACCTGCCAAGATCGAGGTCGACAGCAATCGAGACCGAACTAGACAGGTATCGAGCAATACCGAAGATTGCGTAATAACGGAAAAGCGAGATATCCGCGACTGGTCGAAGATCATGGCGAAAATCTCGTAACGGATCGAATCAAGAACGGATGTTTAGTTAATCATGGGATTTTCCTTTTGTAATAAGAATTATACCATATATAGAATTCCTCTACTATATAAAGGGGAGTTCTAACCATTTATAGCCATGACTGATAACAAAGCAATATAATTTTCTTCCTCGCTCACACTCTTGTTCTTCTCAACTTATTGTGTTCGTATTGTCCTTGCATCAATGAGTTTGAGGATACTTTAACTCAAGGTTTGAGGGCTACTCAAATACATGTTTGATTTACTTTATTGTATAATTCTATCTTTAATCTTCACATTTATCAATCGGTATTAAGTGAAATCACGTGTCCATAAATCCACTTTATAAGGTTAATTGTTATCCAATTTTGAGGGTAAACAGTTTGGCTCCCACCGTGGGGCTAATGATAATAGTGATTGCTTAACACTGATTCTGATAACACACACTACTTTACGCTTGCTCTTGTAAGTGTTTTTGTTTTCAGGAAAAAGTATGTCAAACTCACAAACAACACCCACACACGGTAATGTACGCAAGGCGGAGGAGAAGGTAGAAAGGTCGATCGGGTGGTCGAAGTACGCAGTGCGGAGGAGATGGTGGAGTTAGCCTCCAATTGATATTTGAAATGTTACAGGCTCAACAAGCTGCTATAGTACAATTACAAAATCAACATCGAGTGCCGAGTGGGGTAGAACCTGAAGTCGTTCACAGGACCGAGCCAGTGCCAGAAAGGTCAAATGCCAATTAATCGGGGACTGACCCCGTCATTATGAAAATATTTGAGGAGCTCACTAAACGAATTGAAACGGGAGAAAAGAAAATTGAGGTAAATGACAAGAAAGTAGAGACATATAACTCTCGAGTTGATCAAATACTGGGGGCACCGCCAATTTTGAAAGGTATAGACTCAAAGAAGTTCGTGCAGAAGTCATTCCCCCCGAGTGCGGCTCCGAAGCACATTCCTAAGACATTCCGCATGCCGGAAATCCCCAAGTACAATGGGACCACCAATCAAAATGAGCATGTCACCTCCTATACATGTGCGATAAAAGGAAATGATTTAGAAGCTGATGAAATCGAATCGGTTCTACTAAAGAAGTTTGGAGAAACTCTATCAAAGGGGGCAATGATATGGTATCATAATCTGCCACCTAATTCTATCGATTCCTTCGCCATGCTTGTAGACTCTTTCGTAAGGCACACGCCGGAGAAATAAAGGTTGTGACTAGGAAGTCAGACCTCTTCAAGGTAAAACAGAAAGATAACGAAATCAATTAGGGACTCCTTCTGGTTTCGCTTATCTGATCAGGCCCATTGGATGAACTCATAGAGATATTGACAGAGATCCTCGGTCGAACAGAGACCGATATTAGCCATACAATGCAGATCATAGAAATAACAGCCCGGGACATAATCCCATCCGAAATGATCGAAGGAACGATCGAGGACAGAGCTCTCGAGAGATCATGAGCAAAAACGATTTTGATAAACATGTCGATCCCACATAGGCACCACGATTATCATAATATAACTTCAGCATCGACCTGTCAGGTATTGTGTCAGCTATTGGGAGAATCAAAGATACTAGATGGCCCAGGCCCCTATAGACTGATCCATCCCAAAGGAACCCCAATCAAATATGTAAATACAATGGTACGCATGATCACAGAACTGAAGACTACAGACAACTAAGGGAGGAGGTGGCTGGTCTATTCAACGAGGGTAACCTCCGAGAGTTCTTGAGCGACCGAGCTAAAAATCATTTTAGAGGCAGGGATGCAGACAGAAAAAATAAGCAGGAAGAACCACAGCATGTGATTCACATGATCGTTTATGGGATCGATATGCCATAAGGGCTTGTTTTCAAACGCACTAAAGTATCGATCACCAGGGAAAAACGAACTCGAGACTATACACCAGAAGGCACTTTATCATTCAATGCTGAGGAAGGAGAAGGAATCTCACAACCCCACAATGATGCATTGGTAATCTCTATCCTTGTCAATAAAATTCAGGTTAAACGTGTTTTAATTGATCCAGGAAGCTCGGCCAATATTATTCGATCGAGGGTTGTGGAACAGCTCAGCTAGCAAGACCAGGTCATGCCCGAAACTCGAGTTCTTAGTGGTTTCAACATGGCAAGCGAAACGACTAAAGGAGAAATCATTTTGCCAGTAAATATAGCTAGGCCTATTCAAGAAACCAAGTTCCATGTGATCGAAGGCGACATGAGATACAACGCCCTATTCGGAAGACCCTGGATTCACAATATGAGGGCAGTTCCTTCAACACTTCACCAAATGCCGAAGTTCCCAACACCGGATGGAGTTCTAATGGTATACGGGGAACAACACGCTGCCAAAGAGATGTTCGCAGTCAACAAAGTGATACCGTTATCGCCACATTCGTCAATAAAAAGATCGAAATCCAAAGGAAAACATGATGCTAAATAACAACCACAGCTTCCAGCCTCGACTAAATAGGAGGAGCAGGGAACAGACGAGGACAATGACTATTGGATCCCTCGATCCTTCATAATCCCCGAGAATTCTGATGCCACAAAATCGACGGTCGGGGAGCTGGAGTAGGTCATACTGATCGGGCATCTACCCGATTGAAAGGTATACCTGGGAACGGGGTTAACCCCCAAGCTCAGGGATAAACTCGTTAAATTTCTTATCAATAATATAGATTGTTTTGCTTTGTCATATTTAGATATGACAGGGATCCCGCCGGAAATCGTTACACATTGACTGAGCTAAGACCCGAGGTTCCGCCCAGTAAAACAAAAGAGAAGACCCAGTCCGAGGTAAAACACACATTCATCAAGGACGAGGTAACCAAACTTCTCAAGATAGGATCCATCCAGGAGGTATCTTGAATGGTTAGAAAACGTAGTCGTAGTCCCTAAAAATGGAAATAAACTTAGGCTGTGCGTATATTATAAAGAATTGAACAAAGCATGTCCTAAAGACTCTTTTCCTCTGCCGAATATCGATCGCATGATCGATGCCATGACCGGCCATGAGATCCTTTGTTTTTTTGATGCCTACTCCGGGTACAATCAAATACAAATGAACCCGGAGGATCAGGAAAAGACTTCGTTTATCACTAAGTACGACACCTATTGTTATAATGTAATGCCATTTGGACTAAAAAAAGCTGGTGCCACTTATGAACGCCTAGTAAATTGAATGTTCGAAGAAAAAAATATGTAGGTCAATGGAAGTTTATATTGACGATATGCTAGTTAAGTCCCTGCGAGTAGAGGACCATTTGACACATTTGCAGGAGACCTTCGATATACTATGCAAATACAACATGAAACTCAACCCGGAGAAGTGTGCATTTGGGGTCATCTCAGGCAAGTTCCTCAGCTTTATGGTATCAAATCACGGTATCGAAATCAACCCCGATAAGATCAAGGAGATCAAAGACATCATAGTCATGGATAATGTTAAGGCCGTACAAACATTAACAGGGTGCATACTGCCCTAGGCCAATTCATCTCTAAGTCTTCAAATAGAAGTCACAAGTTCTTCTCGCTGCTCAAAAAGAAGAACAATTTTGCATGGACCCGGAATTCCAACAAGCACTGGAAGAATTAAAGCGGTACCTCTCGAGCCCGCAACTGCTTCATAAAACAAAAGCAGACAAGCAACTCTACTTGTACTTAGCAGTCTCGAAAATCGCGGTAAGTGGAGTCCTAGTTCGAGCAGAGCAAGGTACGCAATTTTCTATTTACTATGTTAGTCGAACTCTAAGCGAGGCCATGACTCGGTACCCACACTTAGGAAAGTTGGCGCTTGCCTTAATAAGCGCCTCTAGGAAATTAAAACCATATTTTCAATATCACCCAATTTGTGTAGTGGCCACTTATTCCTTTCGCAATATTTTCAATAAGCCCGAATTCTTTGGCCAATTGGCCAAATGGGCCATTGAAATTAGAGGGTACGATATCGAGTATCAACCCCAAACGGTCATCAAGTCTCAAATCTTAGCAGACTTCGTGGCCGATTTTACGCCAGCCCTCGTACCTGAGGTCGAAAAAGAACTATTATTAAAATCGGGAACAACACCGGGGGTGTGGACCCTATTCACAGACGGCGCTTCGAACGTGAAGGGTTCCGAGCTAGGCATCGTTTTGAAGCTTCCCACCGGTAATACAATTAGACAGTCTATCAAAACTTCTAAGTTAACTAACAATGAGGTCGAGTATGAGACCATGATTGCAGGTCTCGAGCTAGCTAAGAGTTTGGGAGCAGAGGTCATCGAAGCCAAATGTGACTCCTTACTTGTGCTAAACCAAGTCAACGGAACCTTGGAGGTTCGGGATGATCGAATGCAGAGATACCTGGATAAATTACAGGTGACATTACATCAGTTTCAAGAATGGACCCTACGACATGTACCTCGAGAGCAAAATAGCGAAGCCGATGCCCTCGTAAATTTAGGCTCATCGGTTGAAGATGACAAAATTAGCACGGGGACTATTGTGCAACTTTCGAGGTCAGTGATTGAAGAAGGCCGCGCCGAAATAAACTCCATAAGTCTGGCCTGGGATTGGAGGAATAAATATATCGAGTACCTAAAGAACGGAAAGCTTCGGTCAAATCCTAAGGAATCAAGGACTCTACGTACGAAAGCTGCACGACTCACATTGACCGAAGATGGAAAACTATATAGAAGGATGTTGATGGACCATTGGCGATATGTTTGGGTCCCGGAGACACCGACTACGTCTTTCGAGAAATTCACGAGGGAACTTGCGGAAATCATTCTGGTGCCGAATTAGTGGTTCACAAAGTCATCAGAGCAAGATACTACTGGGCCAATATGGAAAACGATACGAAGGAATTCGTTCGAAAGTGCGACAATTGTCAATGATATGCGCCGATGATCCACAAACCCGGGGAGCAACTCCATTCGGTCCTATCCCCATGGCTGTTCATGAAATGGGGAATGGATATCATCGTCCCTCTACCATCGGCCCCAGGTAAGGCTAAATTCATTTAATTTATGTCTAACTATTTCTCTAAATGGGTTGAAGCACAAGCATTCAAAAAAGTCAGGGAAAAAGAAGTTATTGACTTCATCTGGGACCACATTATATGTCGATTTGGAATGCCTGCCGAGATTGTATGCGACTATGGAAAGCAATTCATCGGCAGCAAAGTAACAAAGTTTCTTGAAGACCAAAAAATCAAAAGGATCTTGTCAACGCCATATCACCCCAGTGGGAACGGACAGGCATAATCAACGAACAAAACCATCATTCAAAATCTAAAGAAAAGGTTGAACGACGCAAAGGGAAAATAAAGAGAAATGTTTCCAGAGGTCCTATGGGCATATCAAACAACGTCAAAATCCAGTACGGGGTCAACATCGTTCTCTTTAGTATATGGCACCAAAGCTCTAATCCCAGTCGAAGTCGGGGAACCTAGCATCAGGTTTTGATATGCAACGGAAGAGTCGAATCACGAGGCTATGAATACAAGTCTTGATTTGCTAGATGCAAAATAGGAAAGTGCCCTCGTTCGAATTGCCGCACAGAAGCAACGGATCGAAAGGTACTACAACCGAAGAGCTAATTTTCGACATTTTAGAATAGGTAACTTAGTATTGATAAAAGTCACCCTCAATACTCGAGACCCGAATGAAAGAAAACGCGGCCCAAATTGGGAGAGACCGTATCAGATCCTCAATATCATCGGAAAAGGATCTTACGAACTCGACACGATGAATGGCGAACAATTGTCAAATAATTAGAACGTGTCACTCCTCAAACGATATTACTGCTAAGGTACAACCTTCTCCATTTTCATTTATATTTTATACTAACCGTTTGCATGTGTTTAATTGAATACATCAAAGGATCCTTCAACCGCAGTCCTTAGGTCCGAAAGCACGTGTTGTAGTCTTTTTCCCTTAGGCCGGTTTTTATCCCAAATGGGTTTTTCCGGCGAGGTTTTTAACGAGGCAACCATTGTTCGGGCTAACTTAGAGCAATTCAATAGTATCCGAGGCTCCTTTACAATCAACCTCAAATACTGGGGGTCATCACCCTCGGTTAGTGACAAGGAAAATACTTCGTGTCGAGCCCTAATGGCAAAACATGTACGCATATATAATTTATTGGAAGAAGTATTTTTTTCTTACCATACAACCCATGTTTTAAAATTTATACTTTGCAATATCATACTTATGATCTATGGTGGAATCTGGCTTAAGGGCCAATCACAACTGAAGTTCAAACAATTTATCGGATACTCGGGTACTACCATCCAAAAAACTGACACGATCGAATTACTAAACCTCGATATCGTAAGACCTTAAAAGGAAATCCTCGATTTTATAGGACATGGCCACCCTACTCGGGGACTGATACTTTGAACAAGTTCGAAGTATAACAGGGGAAAAAGCCCAAAAGGCGAATCCCATGTTCAAGGCTACGGCCAAATCAACACGGTTCGGAGATGTCTGATTTCTGTTATCAAATAGGCCTTCGAATATTTTCATAAACCGGTTAAAAAGGCTACCCTCGGCTAAATTTCTAAGGGTCTCGATAATATCGACCCTCGAAAACCCTAATGGATACAAAGGCGTTCGAACACTCGAACAAATTCTTTATTTTATGCTAAGGCACTATGAAACAAAGAGCCTCAAAAATATCGACCCTTGAAAAACCTAATGGGTATGAAATCGTTCGAACAAATCCTTTATTTTGTGTTAAAGCACAACCGAATTTATATGATTAAACGATAAATTTATCAAGCTGAAAATGGGAAGAAAAATGCACTGGGGCGGGTGATGCAGGCATTGGGCTGCTGAAAATTTGCCCAAATCGCTGAAGACATGGCAGCCCCTCTCCTTAACTTTGTTAAAATTCACATTTTGGCTAATTAATCAAATGACTTTTATTTTAATCATGCTTTTGACCTATGATTAATTCTAAATGCAACCAACATACTAAATGAAAGATAAAATATTTTTGATGAATTTTATGATTTAAAATATTTTTAAAAATGCATGATCAATGTGAAAAAATGCAAAACAAATAAAAGAAAAACTCCTAAAATTTATAAAAATAATTAAAATTATTTTTTGGACTATTTTTTGGAGTAATATCCTATGTGAGGCAAAACTTAGGTGCTCACAGCTACTCCTCTTTGCTCGGAAACATGAAGAGTTTTCGGGCAAAGACAAAATGAGCAATCATTAACAATTGTTGCCTGTTTCATACTTCATGGGAAGCATTTTGAAAAAGTTTGACCGAACCTTGCCTCATAGGTTGCCTACATATCCTTGGCTATAAGGTAATCAGGTCAGTGTAGTTCACTGTTGTTGCTGCTGTTACTGCTTGCTGAACTCCTTATTACACCAAACGTAAAGATGAAAAGAAACGAAACAAGCATATCAGCTATGAGTTACAAGATTTCTATCTATAAGTCTTCTGAAACTTGGTCTTGGGTCTTGGCTGGTTCTTCACGCAGACTCTAATCTGAACCTTGATACTTGCTAGCTGAAGGTGCTAGTTCATTCTTCTTCGACTTTTTCTAATCATACTGGGAAATGTCATGCTTGTGATTTCAGTCATGTATTGAGCAGTCCACATCTTTTCATCTGCTTCTTTCTTTTGGATTCACCTCTTTTCTTTTTCTTTATTTTAGGTCGAGACTTCTTCTTTTGGTTATCTCGAGCCCCGTGCCTCGAGGTAAAACCTTCTCAAATACTAAAACAAACAAACAAACAAAATTTATCTGCCTCAGTTTTCACCAGAAAAATTTTGTGAGTTATTGTAACAAAAATCTAAACTACCTCTATATTGAAAGCAATAAAAGGTAGGGAATGGTGTACCCTGAAAAGATCACGATGATGATTTTTTTTTGGGATTGTGTTCTTTTTTGTCAAAATGATGCCTCAACTTAGGATTGGTGCACCTTATGTTGAGAAATATCAACTAGGGAGTGGAGACCCTATGTTGGACAAGAGACTAGGGAGTGGAGACCCTAGGTCTAAAAATAAAAATCAACTAGGGAGTGGAGACGAAAAGAGACTATGGAGTGGAGACCCTATGTCTAAAATAAAATCAACTCGGGAGTGGAAACCCTATGTTGGAAAAGCGAGTTGGGAGTGGAGACCCTATATTTAAAATAAATATCAACTAGGGAGTGGACACCCTGTGTTGGAAAAGTTACTAGGGAGTGGAGACCCTATGTCTAAAACAAAATCAACTAGGAGTGGAGACCCTATATTTAAAATAAAATCAACTAGCGAGTTGAGACCCTATGTTGGAAAAGCGACTAGAGAGTGGATACCATATGTTTAAAATAAACATCAACTAGGGAGTAGAGACCCTATGTTTGAAAAGCATACTAGGGAGTGGAGACCTTATGTCAAATAAAACTAACTAGGGAGTGGAGACCCTATGTTGGAAAAGCGACTAGGGAGTGGAGATCCTATGTCTAAAATAAAATTAACTAGGGAGTGGAGACCCTATGTTGGAAAAGCGACTAGGGAGTGGAGACTCTATGTCTAAAATAAATCAACTAGGGAGTGGAGACCCTATGTTGGAAAAGAGATTTGGGAGTCGAGAAACTATGTCTAAAAATAAAATCAACTAGGGAGTGGAGTCCTTATGTTGGAAAAGCAACTAGGGAGTGCAGACCATATGTCTAAAATAAAATCCACTACGGAGTGGAGACCCTATGTCTTAAAATAAAATCAACTAGGGTGTGGAGACCCTATGTTAGAAAAGCGACTAGGGAGTGAAGACCCATTGTCTAATACAAAATCAACTACGGACCGGAGACCCTATGTTGGAAAAACGACTAGGGATTGCAGACACTATGTCTAAAATACAATCAACTAGGTAGTGTAGACCGTATTTGGAAAAATGCATAGGGAGTGGAGACCCTATGTCTAAAATATCTTTAATTAGGGAGTGGAGACCCTATGTTGGAAAAGCGATTTGTCAGTGGAGAAACTATGTCCAAAAATAAAATCAACTAGGAAGTGGAGACCGTATGTTGGAAAAGCGACTAGGGAGTGAAGACCATATGACTAATACAATATCAACTAAGGAGCGGAGACCCTATGTTGGAAAAATGACTAGGGATTGTAGACACTATGTCTAAAATACAATCAAATAGGAAGTGTAGACCCTATTTGGAAAACCACCTAGGGAGTGGAGACCCTATGTCTAAAATATCTTAAACTAGGGAGTGGAGACCCTATGTTGGAAAAGCGATTTGGGAGTCGAGAAACTATGTCTAAAAATAAAATCAACTAGAGAGTGGAGACCTTATGTTGGAAAACCAACTAGGGAGTGTAGACCATATGTCTAAAATAAAATCAACGAGGGAGTGGGGACCCTATGTTGGAAAAGACGACCAGGGAGTGGAGACCATATGTCTAAAATAAAATCAACTAGGGAGTGAAGACCCTCTATTGGAAAAGTGACTGGGGAGTGGAGATCCTATGTCTAAAATAAAATCAACTAAGGAGCGGAGATCCTATGTTGGAAAAGCAACTAGGGATTGGAGACCTTATGTCTTTAAAACAATCAACCAGGAAGTGTAGACCCTATTAGGAAAAATGACTAGGGAGTGGAGACCCTATGTCTAAAATATCTTCAACTAGGGAGTGAAGACCCTATGTTGGAAAAACGACTAAGGAGTGGAGACCCTATGTTTAAAAATAAAATCAACTAGGGAGTGGAGACCCTATGTTGGTAAAGCGACTAGGGAGTGCAGACCATATGTCTAAAATAAAATCCTTTTCAGAGTGGAGACCCTATGTCTAAAATAAAATCAACTAGGGAGTGGAGAACCTATGTTGGAAAAGCGACTAGGGAGTGAAGACCATATGACTAATACAATATCAACTAAGGAGCGGAGACCCTATGTTGGAAAAATGACTAGGGATTGTAGACACTATGTCTAAAATACAATCAAATAGGAAGTGTAGACCCTATTTGGAAAACCACCTAGGGAGTGGAGACCCTATGTCTAAAATATCTTAAACTAGGGAGTGGAGACCCTATGTTGGAAAAGCGATTTGGTAGGCGAGAAACTATGTCTCAAAATAAAATCAACTAGAGAGTGGAGACCTTATGTTGGAAAACCAACTAGGGAGTGCAGACCATATGTCTAAAATAAAATCACCGAGGGAGTGGAGACCCTATGTTGGAAAAGACGACTAGGGAGTGGAGACCCTATGACTAAAATAAAATCAACTAGGGAGTGGAGACCCTCTATTGGAAAAAGTGACTAGGGAGTGGAGACCCTATGTCTAAAATAAAATCAACTAAGGAGCGGAGATCCTATGTTGGAAAAGCAACTAGGGATTGGAGACCTTATGTCTTTAAAACAATCAACCAGGAAGTGTAGACCCTATTAGGAAAAATGACTAGGGAGTGGAGACCCTATGTCTAAAATATCTTCAACTAGGGAGTGAAGACCCTATATTGGAAAAGCGACTAGGGAGTGGAGACCCTATGTTTAAAAATAAAATCAACTAGGGAGTGGAGACCCTATGTTGGAAAAGCGACTAGGGAGTGGAGACCCTCTGTCTAAAATAATGTCAACTAGAGAGTGGAGACCCTAGGTCAGAAAAATGACTAGAAAGTAGAGACCCTATGTCTAAAAATAGAATCAACTAGGGAGTGGAGACCAAATGTTGGAAAATCAACTAGTGAGTGGAGACCCTATGTTGGAAAAGCGACTAGGAAGTGAACACCCTATGTTTGAAAAATGACTAGGGAGTGGAGACCCTATGTTGGAAAGGAGACTAGGGAGTGGTGCCCCAATGTCTATAATATCATCAACTAGGGAGTGGAGACCCTATGTAAGAAAAGTGACTAGGGAGTGGAAACCCTATGTCTAAAATAAAATCAAATAGGGAGTGGGGACCCTATGTCTAAAATACAATCAACTAGGGAGTGAAGACCCTATGTTGGGAAAGCGACTAGGGAGTGGAGACCCTATGTCGAATATAAAATCAACAAGGGTGTGCAGAAGCTATGTTCGAACAGTGACTAGGGAGTAGAGACCTTATGTCTAAAATAAAATCAACCAGGGAATGGAGACCCTATGTTGGAAAAGCGACTCGGGAGTAAAGACCAGATGTCTAAAATAATTTCAACATATGAGTGGAGAGCCTATATTGGAAAAGCGACTAGGGAGTGGAGACCCTATGTCTAAAATAAAATAAACTAGGGAGTGGAGAACCTATATTGGAAAAGAGACTAGGGAGTGGAGACCCTATGTCTAAAATATCATCAACTATGGAGTTGAGACTCTATGTTGGAAAAGAGACTAGGGAGTGGAGACCCAAATCTAAAATAAAATCAACTAGGGGGTGGAGACCCAATGTCTTAAATAAAATCAACAAGGGATGTAGACCCTATGTTGGAAAAGCGACTAGGGAGTGGAGACCCTATGTCTAAAATATCATCAACTAGGGAGTGGAGACCCTATGTTGGAAAAGAGACTAGGGAGTGGAGACCTTATGTCTAAAAATAGAATCGACTAGGTAGCGGAGACAATATTTTGGAAAAGAGACAAGGGAGTGGAGACCCTATGCCTAAATTAAAATCACCTAGGGAGTGGAGACCCTATGTCTATATTAAAATCAACTAGGGACGGGAGACCCTATGTTGGAAACGCGACTAGGGAGTGGAGACCCTATGTCTAAAATATAATCAACTAGGGAGTGGAGACCCTATGTCTAACATAACAATAACTAGGGAGTAGAGACCCTAATTGGAAAAGAGAATAGGGAGTGAAGACCGATGTCTTAAATATCATCAACTAGGGAGTGGAGACCCAATGTCTTAAATATCATCAACTAGGGAGTGGAGACCCTATGTTGGAAAGGAGACTAGGGAGTGGTGACCCTATGTTTAAAATAAAAGAAACTAAGGAGTGGAGATCCTCTGTTTAAAAAGCGACTAGGGAGTCGAGGCCCTATGTCTAAAATAAAATAAACTAGGGAATGAAGACCCTATGATGGAAAAGTGACTAGGGATTGGAGACCCTATGTCTAAAATAAAATCAATTAGGGAGTGTAGACCCTATGTTTGAAAAGCTACTAGGGAGTGGAGACCCAATGTCTAAAATATCAACAACTAGTTAGTGGAGACCCTATGTTGGAAAAGAGACTAGGGTGTGGAGACCGTATGTCTAAAAATAAAATCTACTAGGGAATGGAGACCCTATTTTTGAAAATCAACTAGGGAGAGAGACCCTATGTTGAAATATCAACTAGGGAGTGGAGACCGTATGTTGGAAAAGTGACTAGGGGGTGGAGACCCTATGTCTAAAATAAAATCAACAAGGGAGTGGAAACACTATGTTCGAAAAGTGAATAGGGAGTAGAGACCCTATGTTGGAAAAGCGACTAGGGAGTAAAGACCAGATGTCAAAAATAATATCAACTAATGAGTGGAGAGCCTATGTTGGAAAAGCGACTAGGTAGTGGAGACCCTATGTCTAAAATGAAATAAACTAGGGAGTGGAGACCCTATATTGGGAAAGAGACTAGGTAGTGGAGACCCTATATCAAAAAATAAAATCAACTAGGGAGTAGAGACCCTATGTTGGAAAATCAACTAGGGAGTGGAGACCCTATGTTGGAAAAGTGACTAGAAAGTGGAGGCCCTATGTATGAAAAACAACTAGGGAATGGAGACCCTCTATCTAAAATATCAACAACTATGGAGTGGAGACCCTATGTTGGAAAAGCGACTAGGGAGTGGAGACCCAATATCTAAAATATCATCAACTAGGGAGTGGAGACCCTATATTGGAAAAGCGACCAGGGAGTGGAGACACTATGTCTAAAATATAACCAACTAGGGAGTGGATACCCTATGTTGGAAAAGAGACTAGGGTGTGGAGACACACCGTTGAAACCACCCGGAGTGGAGACCCAATGTCTAAATTAAAATCAACTAGGGGGTGGAAACCCTATGTTAGAAAAGTGACTAGGGAGTGGAGACCCTATGTTTGAAAAAGAACAAGGCAGTGGAGACACTATGTTGGAAAGGAGACTAGGGAGTGGAGATCGTATGTCTAAAATAAAATCAACCAGGGAATGGAGACCCTATGTTGTAAAAGTGATTAGGGAGTGAAGACCATATGTCTAAAATAATATCAACTAATGATTAGAGAGCCTATGTTGGAAAGGCGAATAGGGAGTGGTGACCCTATGTCTAATATAAAATCAACAAGGGAGTGGAGACGCTATGTTCGAAAAGTGACTAGGAAGTAGAGACCCTATGTCTAAAATAAAATCAACCAGGGAATGGAGACCCTATATTGGAAAAGCGACTAGGGAGTAAAGACCAGATGTCTAAAATAATATCAACTAATGAGTGGAGAGCCTATGTTGGAAAAGCGACTAGGGAGTGGAGACCCTATGTCTAAAAAAATATAAACTAGGTAGTGTAGACACTATATTGGGAAAGATACTAGGGAGTGGAGACCCTATATCTAAAAATAAAATCAACTAGGGAGTGGAGACCCTATGTTGGAAAATCAACTAGGGAGTGGAGACCCTATGTTGGAAAAGTGACTAGAGAGTGGAGACTCTATGTATGAAAAATGACTAGGGAATGGAGACACTCTATCTAAAATATCAACAACTAGGGAGTGGAGACCCTATGTTAGAAAAGAGACTAGGGAGTGGAGACCCAATGTCTAAAATATCATCAACTAGGGAGTGGAGACCCTATATTGGAAAAGCGACCAGGGAGTGGAGACCCTATGTCTAAAATATAATTAACTAGGGAGTGGATGCACTATGTTGGAAAAGTGACTAGGGAGAAGAGACCCAAAGTCTAAAATAAAATCAACTGGAGTGGAGACCCAATGTCTAAGTTAAAATAAAGTAGGGAGTGGAAACCCTATGTTAGAAAAGTGACTAGGGAGTGGAGACCCTATGTTTGAAAAATAACAAGGCATTAGAGACACTATGTTGGAAAGGAGACTAGGGAGTGGAGATCCTATGTCTAAAATAAAATCAACCAGGGAATGGAGACCCTATGTTGGAAAAGTGATTAGGGAGTGAACACCATATGTCTAAAATAGTATCAACTAATGAGTAGAGAGCCTATGTTGGAAAGGCGACTAGGGAGTGGAGACCCTATGTCTAAAATAAAATAAACTAGAGAGTGGAGACCCTATATTGGGAAAGAGACTAGGGAGTGGAGACCCTATGACTAAAATATAATCAACTAGGGAGTGGAGACACTATGTTGGAAAAGAGACTAGAGAGTGGAGACCCTATGTCTAAAATAAAATCAACTAGGGAGTGGAGACCCTATGTTGGAAAAGGCGACTAGGGAGTGTAGACCCTATGTCGGAAAAGTGACTAGGGAGTGGAGACCCAATGTCTAAAATATCATCAACTAGGGAGTGGAGGCCCTATGTTGGAAAAGAGACTAGGGAGTGGAGACCTTATGTCTAAAAATAAAATCGACTAGGAGTGGAGACCCTGTATTGGAAAAGAGACAAGGGAGTGGAGACCCTATGTCTAAATTAAAATCTACTAGGCAGTGGAGACCCTATGTCTAAATTAAAATCAATTAGGGAGTGGAGACCCTATGTTGGAAAGGCGACTAGGGAGTGGAGACCCTATGTCTAAAATAAAATCAACTAGGTAGTGGATACCCTGTGTTGGAAAAAACGACTAGGGAGTGTAGACTCTATGTCTAACATATCAATAACTAGGGAGTGGAGACCCTATTTGGAAAAGAGAATATAGAGTGGAGACCCTATGTCTAAAATAAAATTAACTAGGTAGTGGAGACCCTATGTTGGAAAAGTGACTAGGGAGCGCATACCCTATGTCAAAACTAAAATCAACTAGGGAGTGGAGACCTTATAATGGTAAAGCGACTAGGGAGTGGAGACCCTATGTCTAAAATACAATTAACTAGGGAGTGGAGACCATATGTTGGAAAAGTGACTAGGGATTGGAGACCCTATGTCTAAAATAAAATCAACTAGGGAGTGTAGACCCTATGTTGGAAAAGCGACTAGGGAGTGGAGACCCTATGTTTAAAAGATCATCAACTAGGGAATGGAGACCTTATGTTGGAGAAGTGACTAAGGAGTGGAGACCTTATGTGTAAAAATAAAATCAACTAGGGAGTGGAGACCGAATGTTGGAAAATCAACTAGGGAGTGGAGACCCAATATTAGAAAATCGACTAGGGAGTGGAGACCCTATATTTGAAAAATGACTAGGGGGTGGAGACCCTATGTTTTTAAGGAGACTAGGGAGTGGAGACCCTATGTTGGAAAGGAGACGAGGGAGTGGAGACCCAATGTCTAAAATATCATCAACTAGGTACTGGATACCCTGTGTTGGAAAAAATGACTAGGGAGTGGAGACCCTATGTCCAACATATCAATAACTAGGCAGTGGAGACCTTATTTGGAAAAGGGAATAGGGAATGGAGACCCAATGTATTAAATATCATCAACTAGGGAGTGGAGACCCTTATATTGGAAAGGAGACTAGGGAGTTGTGACCCTATGTTTAAAATAAAATAAACTAGGGAGTGGAGATCCTCTGTTTAAAAAGCGACTAGGTAGTCGAGGCCCGATGTCTAAAATAAAATTAACTAGGGAGTGGAGACCCTATGTTGGAAAAGTGACTAGGCATAGGAGACCCTATATCTAAAATAAAATCAATTAGGGAGTGTAGACCCTATGTTTGAAAAGCGACTAAAGAGTGGAGACCCAATGTCTAAAATATCAACAACTAGGTAATGGAGACCCTATGTTGGAAAGGAGACTAGGGAGTGGAGACCCTATGTCTAAAAATAAAATCAACTAGGGAATGGAGAACCTATGTTTGAAAATCAACTAGGGAGTGGAGACCCTATGTTGCAAAATCAACTAGGGAGTGGAGACCGTATGTTGGAAAAGTGACTAGGGAGTGGAGACCCTGTGTCTAAAATAAAATCAACAAGGGAGTGGAGACGCTATGTTCTAAAAGTGATCAGGGAGTAGAGACCCTATGTCTAAAATAAAATCAACCAGAGAATGGAGACCCTATGTTGGAAAAGCGACTAGGGAGTAAAGACCAGATGTCTAAAATAATATCAACTAATGAGTGGAGAGCCAAGTTGGAAAAGCGACAAGGGAGTGGAGACCCTATGTCTAAAATAAACTAGGGAGTGGAGACCCTATTTTGGGAAAGAGACTAGGGAGTGGAGACCCTATGTTGGAAAATCAACTAGGGAGTGCAGACCCTATGTTGGAAAATCAACTAGGGAGTGGAGACCCTATGTTGGAAAAGTGACTAGAGAGTGGAGGCCCTATGTATGAAAAACAACTAGGGAATGGAGACCCTCTATCTAAAATATCAACAACTATGGAGTGGAGACCCTATGTTGGAAAAGCGACTAGGGAGTGGAGACCCAATATCTAAAATATCATCAACTAGGGAGTGGAGACCCTATATAGGAAAAGCGACTAGGGAGTGGAGACCCTATGTCTATAATAAAATCAACTAGGTAGTGGATACCCTGTGTTGGGAAAACGACTAGGGAGTGGAGACGCTATGTCTAACATATCAATAACTAGGGATCGGAGACCTATGTTGGAAAAGAGAATAGGGAGTGGAGACCCAGTGACTTAAATATCATGAACTAGGGAGTGGAGACCCAGTGACTTAAATATCATGAACTAGGGAGTGGAGACCCTATGTTGGAAAGGAGACTAGGGAGTGGAGTCCCTATGTTGAAGAGAAGACTAGCGAGTAGAGACCCAATGTCTAAAATATTATCAAATATGGAGTGGAGACCCTCTTTGGAAAATAGAATAGGGAGTAAAGACCCAATGTCTTATATATCATCAACTAGGGAGTGAAGACCCTATGTTGGAAAGGAGACTAGGGAGTGGAGACCCTATGTCTAAAATAAAATCAACTAGGGAGTGGAGACCCTATGTTTGAAAAGCGACTAGGGAGTCAAGGCCCTATGTCTAAAATAAAATTAACTAGGGAGTGGAGACCGTATGTTGGAAAAGCGATTAGGGATTGGAGATCCTATGTCTAAAATAAAATCAACTAGGGAGTGTAGACCCTATGTTGGAAAAGAGTCTAGGGAGTGTAGACCCTATGTTTGAAAGGCGACTATGGATTGGAGAACCTATAACTAAAATATCATCAACTAGGGAGTGAAGACCCTATGTTGGAGAAGAGACCAAGAAGTTGAGACTCTATGTCTAAAAATAAAATCAACTAGGGAGTGGAGACCGAATGTTGGAAAATAAACTAGGGAGTGGAGACCCTATGCTAGAAAAGTGACTAGGGAGTGGAGACCCTATGTTTGAAAAACGACTAGGGAGTGGAGACCCTATGTTGGAAAGGAGACTAGGGAGTGGAGACCCTATGTTGTAAAGGAGACGAGGGAGTGGAGACCCGATGTCTAAAATATCATCAACTAGGGAGTGGAGACTCTATGTAAGAAAAGTGACTAGGGAGTGGAGACCCTATGTCTAAAATAAAATAACAAGGGAGTGGAGACCTATGTCTAAAATATCATCTGCTAGGGAGTGGAGACCCTATGTTGGAAAAGAGACTAGGGAGTGGAGACCCTATGTCTAAAATATCATCAACTATGGAGTGGAGACTCTATTTTGGAAAAGAGACTAGGGAGTGGAGACCCTATATCTAAAATAAAATCAACTAGCGAGTGGAGACCCAATATCTAAAATAAAATCATCAATGGATATCGGCCCTACGTTGGAAAAGTGACTTGGGAGTGGATACCCTATGTTTAAAATATGAATAACTAGGGAGTGGAGACCCTATGTTACAAATGAGACTAGGGAGTGAGACCCTGTGTCTAAAAATAAAATTAACTAGGGAGTGGAGACCCTATGTTGGAAAATCAACTACGGAGTGGAGATCCTATGTTGGAAATGTGACTAGGGATTGGAGACCCTATTTATTAAAAACGACTTGGGAATGGAGACCCTATATCTAAAATATCAACAACTAGGGAGTGGAGACCCTATGTTGGAAAAGAGACTTGGGAGTGGAGACCCAATGTCTAAAAATAAAATCAACTAGGAGTAGAGACGCTATATTGGAAAATAGACAAGGGAGTGGAGACCATATATCTAAATTAAAATCAACTAGGGAGTGGAGACCCTACGTAGGAAAAACGACTAGGGAGTGGAGACCCTATGTCTATAATAAAATCAACTAGGTAGTGGATACCCTGTGTTGGAAAAACGACTAGGGAGTGGAGACGCTATGTCTAACATATCAATAACTAGGGATCGGAGACTTATGTTGGAAAAGTGAATAGGGAGTGGAGACCCAGTGACTTAAATATCATCAACTAGGGAGTGGAGACCCTATGTTGGAAAGGAGACTAGGGAGTGGAGTCCCTATGTTGAAAAGAAGACTAGCGAGTAGAGACCCAATGTCTAAAATATTATCAAATATGGAGTGGAGACCCTATGTAAGAAACGTGACTAGGGAGTGGAGACCCTATGTCTAAAATAAAATAAACTAGGGAGCAGAGACCCTATGTTGGAAAAGCGACTATGGATTGGAGACACTATGTCTATAAAACAATCAACTAGGAAGTGTAGACCCTATTTGGAAAACTGACTAGGGAGTGGAGACCCTATGGGCAACATATCAATAACTAGGGAGTGGAGACCCTATTTGGAAAATAGAATAGGGAGTAAAGACCCAATGTCTTAAATATCATCAACTAGGGAGTGAAGGCCCTATTTTGGAAAGGAGACTAGGGAGTGGAGACCCTATGTCTAAAATAAAATCAACTAGGGAGTGGATACCCTATGTTTGAAAAGCGACTAGGGAGTCGAGGCCCTATGTCTAAAATAAAATTAACAAGGGAGTGGAGACCCTATGTTGGAAAAGCGACTAGGGATTGGAGATCCTATGTCTAAAATAAAATCAACTAGGGAGTGTAGACCCTATGTTGGAAAAGAGTCTAGGGAGTGTAGACCCTATATTGGAAAGGCGACTAGGGAGTGGAGAACCTATAACTAAAATATCATCAACTAGGGAGTGAAGACCCTATGTTGGAGAAGAGACCAAGGAGTGGAGACTCTATGTCTAAAAATAAAATCAACTAGGGAGTGGAGACCGAATGTTGGAAAATAAACTAGGGAGTGGAGACCCTATGCTAGAAAAGTGACTAGGGAGTGGAGACCCTATGTTTGAAAAACGACTAGGGAGTGGAGACCCTATGTTGGAAAGGAGACTAGGGAGTGGAGACCCTATGTTGGAAAAGAGACTAGGGAATGGAGACCCTATGTTGGAAAACAGACTAGGGTGTGGAGACCCTATGTCTAAAATAAAATCAACTAGGGAGTGGAGACCCTATATCTTAAATAAAATCAACTAGGGAGTGAAGACCCTATGTTGGAAAAACGTCTAGGGAGTGGAGACCCTATGTCTAAAATAAAATAAACTAGGGAGCGGAGACCCTATGTTGGAAAAGCGACTAGGGATTCGAGACACAATGTCCATAAAACAATCAACTAGGAAGTGTAGACCCTATTTGGAAAACCGACTAGGGAGTGGAGACCCTATGTTGGAAAAGAGACTAGGGAGTGGAGGCCCTATGTCTAAAAATAGAATCAACTAGGGAGTGAAGACCCTACGTTGGCAAAGCGACTAGGGAGTGGAGACCCTATGTCTATAATAAAATTAACTAAGGATCGGAGACACAATGTTGGAAATCGAGTAGGGATTGGGGACACTATGTCTATAAAACAATCAACCAGGTAGTGTAGACCCTATTTGGAAAGTCGACTAGGGAGTGGAGACCCAATGTCTAAAATATCTTCAACTAGGGAGTGGAGACCCTATATTGGAAAAGCGACTAGGGAGTGGAGACCCTGTGTCTAAAAATAAAATCAACTAGGGTGTGGAGACCCTATCTTGGAAAAGAAACTAGGGAGTGAAGACCCTATGTTTGAAAAGCGATTAGGGAGTAGAGACTCTATGTTTGAAAAATGACTAGGGATTGGAGACCCTATGTTGGAAAGGAGACTAGAGAGTGGATACCCTATGTTGGAAAGGAGACTAGGTAGTGGAGACCCAGTGTCTAAAATATCATCAACTAGGGAATGGAGACCCTATGTAAGAAAAATGACTAGGGAGTGGAGACCCTATGTCTAAAATAAAATCAACTACAGAGAGGAGACCCTAGGTTGGAAAAACGACTAGGGAGTGGAGACACTATGCCTAAAATATCAACAACTAGGGAGTGGAGACCCTATGTTAGAAAAGAGACTAGGGAGTGGAGACCCAATGTCTAAAATATCATCAACTAGGGAGTGGAAACACTATGTCTAAAATATAATCAACTAGGGAGTGGAGACCCTATGTTGGAAAAGAGACAAGGGAGTGGAGACGCTACGTTGGAAAAGTGACTAGGGAGTGGATACCCTATGTCTAAAATATCAATAACTAGGGAGTGGAGACCCTATGTTGGAAACGAGACTAGGGAGTGGAGACCCTATGTCTAAAAATAAAATCAACTAGGGAGTGGAGACCCTATTTTGGAAAATCAACTAGGGAATGGAGATCCTATGTTGTAAAATCAAATAGGGAGTGGAGACCCTATGTTGGAAAAGTGACTGGGGAGAGAAGACCCTTTGTATGAAAAACGACTTGGGAATGGAGAACCTATATCTAAAATATCTACAGCTAGGGAGTGGAGACTCTATGTTGAAAACGAGACTAGGGAGTGGAGACCCAATGTCTAAAATATCATCAACTAGGGAGTGGAGACCCTATGTTGGAAAAGGGACTAGGGAGTGGAGACCATATGTCTAAAATATCATCAACTAGGGAGTAGAGACCCTATGTTGGAAAAGAAACTAGGGAGTGAAGACCCTATGTTTGAAAAGCGATTAGGCAGTAGAGACCCTATGTTTGAAAAATGACTAGGGATTGGAGACCCTATGTTGGAAAGGAGACTAGAGAGTGGATACCCTATGTTGGAAAGGAGACTAGGTAGTGGAGACCCAGTGTCTAAAATATCATCAACTAGGGAATGGAGACCATATGTAAGAAAAATGACTAGGGAGTGGAGACCCTATGTCTAAAATAAAATCAACTAGGGAGTGGTGACCTTATGTTGGAAAAGCGACTAGGGATTGGAGACACTATGTCTATAAAAAAATCAACTAGGAAGCGTAGACCCTATTTGGAAAAACGACTAGGGAGTGGAGACCCTATGTCTAAAACAAAATCAACTAGGGAGTGGAGACCCTATGTCTAAAAATAAAATCAACTTGGGAGTGGAGACCCTATGTTGGAAATGCGACTAGGGAGTGTCGACCCTATGTATAAAATAAAATTAACTAGAGAATGGAGATCCTAGGTTGGAACAACGACTAGGGAGTGGAGACCCTATGTTGGAAAAGCGACTAGGGAGTGGAGACCCTATATCTATAAATAAAATAAACTAAGGAGTGGAGATCCTATCTTGGAAAAGTGACTAGGGAGTGGAGACCCTATGTCTAAAATAAAATCAACTAGAGAGTGGAGACCCTAGGTTGGAACAACGACTAGGGAGTGGAGACCCTATGTCTAAAATATCAACAACTAGGGAGTGGAGACCTTATGTTAGAAAAGAGACTAGGGAGTTGAGACTCAATGTCTAAAATATCATCAACTATGGAGTGGAAACCGTATGTCTAAAATATCATCAACTACGGAGTGGATACCGATGATGGAGAATAGACTAAGGAGTATAGACCCTATGTCTAAAAATAAAATCAACTAGGGAGTGGAGACCGAATATTGGAAAATCAACTAGGAAGTGGAGACCGAATGTTGGAAAATCAACTAGGGAGTGGAGACCCTATGTTACAAAAGCGACTAGGGAGTGGAGACCCTATGTTTGAAAAAAACAACTAGGGAGTGGAGACCCTATGTTGGAAAGCAGACTAGGGAGTGGAAACCCTATGTCTAAAATATCATCAACTAGGGAGTGGAGACCCTATGTAAGAAAAGTGACTAGGGAGTGGAGACCCTATGTCTAAAATAAAATCAACAAGGGAGTGTAGACCTATGTCTAAAATATCATCTGCTAGGGAGTGGAGACCCTATGTTAGAAAAGAGACTAGGGAATGGAGACCCTATGTTGGAAAAGAGACTAGGGTATGGAGACCCTATGTCTAAAATAAAATCAACTAGGGGGTGGAGACCCTATATCTTAAATAAAATCAACTAGGGGGTGAAGACCTTATGTTTGAAAAGCGTTTAGGGAATGGAGACCCTATGTCTAAAATAAATAAACTAAGGTGCGGAGACCCTATGTTGGAAAAGCGACTAGGTATTGGAGACACAATGTCTATAAAACAATTAACTAGGAAGTGTAGACCCTATTTGGAAAACCGACTAGGGAGTGGAGACCCTATGTTGGAAAAGAGACTAGGGAGTAGAGGCCCTATGTCTAAATATAATATCAACTAGGGAGTGAAGACCCTACGTTGGCAAAGCGACTAGGGAGTGGAGACCCTATGTCTATAATAAAATTAACTAAGGAGCGGAGACACAATGTTGGATAGCGACTAGGGATTGGAGACACTATGTCTATAAAACAATCAACTAGGTAGTGTAGACCCTATATTGGAAAAGAGACTAGGGAGTGGAGACCCTATGTCTAAAAATAAAACCAACTAGGGAGTGGAGACCCTATGTCTAAAATAAAATCAACTACAGAATGGAGACCTTAGGTTGGAAAAACAACTAGGGGGTGGAGACACTATGCCTAAAATATCAACAACTAGGGATTAGAGATCCTATGTTAGAAAAGAGACTAGGGAGTGGAGACCCAATGTCTAAAATATCATCAACAAGGGAGTGGAAACCCTATGTCTAAAATATCATCAACTAGGGAGTGGAGACCCTATGTTGAAAAAGAGACTAGGGAGTGGAGACCCTACATTGGAAAAGTGACTAGGGAGTGTATACCCTATGTCTAAAATATCAATAACTAGGGAGTGGAGACCCTATGTTGGAAAAGAAACTAGGGAGTGGATACCCTATGTTGGAAAAGAGACTAGGGAGTGGAGACCCAATGTCTAAAAATAAAATCAACTAGGGAGTGGAGACCCTATTTTGGAAAATCAACTAGGGAATGGAGATCCTATGTTGTAAAATCAAATAGGGAGTGGAGACCCTATGTTGGAAAAGTGACTAGGGAGAGGAGACCCTTTGTATGAAAAACGACTTGGGAATGGAGAACCTATATCTAAAATATCAACAACTAGGGAGTGGAGACTCTATGTTGAAAACGAGACTAGGGAGTGGAGACCCAATGTCTAAAATATCATCTACTAGGGAGTGGAGACCCTATGTTGGAAAAGGGACTAGGGAGTGGAGACCCTATGTCTAAAATATCATCAACTAGGGAGTAGAGACCCTGTGTTGGAAAAGAAACTAGGGAGTGAAGACCCTATATTTGAAAAGTGAGTAGGGAGTAGAGTCACTATGTTTGAAAAATGACTAAGGAGTGGAGACCTTATGTGTAAAAATAAAATCAACTAGGGAGTGGAGACCGAATGTTGGAAAATCAACTAGGGAGTGGAGACCCAATATTAGAAAATCGACTAGGGAGTGGAGACCCTATATTTGAAAAATGACTAGGGGGTGGAGACCCTATGTTTTTAAGGAGACTAGGGAGTGGAGACCCTATGTTGGAAAGGAGACGAGGGAGTGGAGACCCAATGTCTAAAATATCATCAACTAGGTACTGGATACCCTGTGTTGGAAAAAATGACTAGGGAGTGGAGACCCTATGTCCAACATATCAATAACTAGGCAGTGGAGACCTTATTTGGAAAAGGGAATAGGGAATGGAGACCCAATGTATTAAATATCATCAACTAGGGAGTGGAGACCCTTATATTGGAAAGGAGACTAGGGAGTTGTGACCCTATGTTTAAAATAAAATAAACTAGGGAGTGGAGATCCTCTGTTTAAAAAGCGACTAGGTAGTCGAGGCCCGATGTCTAAAATAAAATTAACTAGGGAGTGGAGACCCTATGTTGGAAAAGTGACTAGGCATAGGAGACCCTATATCTAAAATAAAATCAATTAGGGAGTGTAGACCCTATGTTTGAAAAGCGACTAAAGAGTGGAGACCCAATGTCTAAAATATCAACAACTAGGTAGTGGAGACCCTATGTTGGAAAAGAGACTAGGGAGTGGAGACCCTATGTCTAAAAATAAAATCAACTAGGGAATGGAGAACCTATGTTTGAAAATCAACTAGGGAGTGGAGACCCTATGTTGCAAAATCAACTAGGGAGTGGAGACCGTATGTTGGAAAAGTGACTAGGGAGTGGAGACCCTGTGTCTAAAATAAAATCAACAAGGGAGTGGAGACGCTATGTTCTAAAAGTGATCAGGGAGTAGAGACCCTATGTCTAAAATAAAATCAACCAGAGAATGGAGACCCTATGTTGGAAAAGCGACTAGGGAGTAAAGACCAGATGTCTAAAATAATATCAACTAATGAGTGGAGAGCCAAGTTGGAAAAGCGACAAGGGAGTGGAGACCCTATGTCTAAAATAAACTAGGGAGTGGAGACCCTATTTTGGGAAAGAGACTAGGGAGTGGAGACCCTATGTTGGAAAATCAACTAGGGAGTGCAGACCCTATGTTGGAAAATCAACTAGGGAGTGGAGACCCTATGTTGGAAAAGTGACTAGAGAGTGGAGGCCCTATGTATGAAAAACAACTAGGGAATGGAGACCCTCTATCTAAAATATCAACAACTATGGAGTGGAGACCCTATGTTGGAAAAGCGACTAGGGAGTGGAGACCCAATATCTAAAATATCATCAACTAGGGAGTGGAGACCCTATATAGGAAAAGCGACTAGGGAGTGGAGACCCTATGTCTATAATAAAATCAACTAGGTAGTGGATACCCTGTGTTGGGAAAACGACTAGGGAGTGGAGACGCTATGTCTAACATATCAATAACTAGGGATCGGAGACCTATGTTGGAAAAGAGAATAGGGAGTGGAGACCCAGTGACTTAAATATCATGAACTAGGGAGTGGAGACCCAGTGACTTAAATATCATGAACTAGGGAGTGGAGACCCTATGTTGGAAAGGAGACTAGGGAGTGGAGTCCCTATGTTGAAGAGAAGACTAGCGAGTAGAGACCCAATGTCTAAAATATTATCAAATATGGAGTGGAGACCCTCTTTGGAAAATAGAATAGGGAGTAAAGACCCAATGTCTTATATATCATCAACTAGGGAGTGAAGACCCTATGTTGGAAAGGAGACTAGGGAGTGGAGACCCTATGTCTAAAATAAAATCAACTAGGGAGTGGAGACCCTATGTTTGAAAAGCGACTAGGGAGTCAAGGCCCTATGTCTAAAATAAAATTAACTAGGGAGTGGAGACCGTATGTTGGAAAAGCGATTAGGGATTGGAGATCCTATGTCTAAAATAAAATCAACTAGGGAGTGTAGACCCTATGTTGGAAAAGAGTCTAGGGAGTGTAGACCCTATGTTTGAAAGGCGACTATGGATTGGAGAACCTATAACTAAAATATCATCAACTAGGGAGTGAAGACCCTATGTTGGAGAAGAGACCAAGAAGTTGAGACTCTATGTCTAAAAATAAAATCAACTAGGGAGTGGAGACCGAATGTTGGAAAATAAATTAGGGAGTGGAGACCCTATGCTAGAAAAGTGACTAGGGAGTGGAGACCCTATGTTTGAAAAACGACTAGGGAGTGGAGACCCTATGTTGGAAAGGAGACTAGGGAGTGGAGACCCTATGTTGTAAAGGAGACGAGGGAGTGGAGACCCGATGTCTAAAATATCATCAACTAGGGAGTGGAGACTCTATGTAAGAAAAGTGACTAGGGAGTGGAGACCCTATGTCTAAAATAAAATAACAAGGGAGTGGAGACCTATGTCTAAAATATCATCTGCTAGGGAGTGGAGACCCTATGTTGGAAAAGAGACTAGGGAGTGGAGACCCTATGTCTAAAATATCATCAACTATGGAGTGGAGACTCTATTTTGGAAAAGAGACTAGGGAGTGGAGACCCTATATCTAAAATAAAATCAACTAGCGAGTGGAGACCCAATATCTAAAATAAAATCATCAATGGATATCGGCCCTACGTTGGAAAAGTGACTTGGGAGTGGATACCCTATGTTTAAAATATGAATAACTAGGGAGTGGAGACCCTATGTTACAAATGAGACTAGGGAGTGAGACCCTGTGTCTAAAAATAAAATTAACTAGGGAGTGGAGACCCTATGTTGGAAAATCAACTACGGAGTGGAGATCCTATGTTGGAAATGTGACTAGGGATTGGAGACCCTATTTATTAAAAACGACTTGGGAATGGAGACCCTATATCTAAAATATCAACAACTAGGGAGTGGAGACCCTATGTTGGAAAAGAGACTTGGGAGTGGAGACCCAATGTCTAAAAATAAAATCAACTAGGAGTAGAGACGCTATATTGGAAAATAGACAAGGGAGTGGAGACCATATATCTAAATTAAAATCAACTAGGGAGTGGAGACCCTACGTAGGAAAAACGACTAGGGAGTGGAGACCCTATGTCTATAATAAAATCAACTAGGTAGTGGATACCCTGTGTTGGAAAAACGACTAGGGAGTGGAGACGCTATGTCTAACATATCAATAACTAGGGATCGGAGACTTATGTTGGAAAAGTGAATAGGGAGTGGAGACCCAGTGACTTAAATATCATCAACTAGGGAGTGGAGACCCTATGTTGGAAAGGAGACTAGGGAGTGGAGTCCCTATGTTGAAAAGAAGACTAGCGAGTAGAGACCCAATGTCTAAAATATTATCAAATATGGAGTGGAGACCCTATGTAAGAAACGTGACTAGGGAGTGGAGACCCTATGTCTAAAATAAAATAAACTAGGGAGCAGAGACCCTATGTTGGAAAAGCGACTATGGATTGGAGACACTATGTCTATAAAACAATCAACTAGGAAGTGTAGACCCTATTTGGAAAACTGACTAGGGAGTGGAGACCCTATGGGCAACATATCAATAACTAGGGAGTGGAGACCCTATTTGGAAAATAGAATAGGGAGTAAAGACCCAATGTCTTAAATATCATCAACTAGGGAGTGAAGGCCCTATTTTGGAAAGGAGACTAGGGAGTGGAGACCCTATGTCTAAAATAAAATCAACTAGGGAGTGGATACCCTATGTTTGAAAAGCGACTAGGGAGTCGAGGCCCTATGTCTAAAATAAAATTAACAAGGGAGTGGAGACCCTATGTTGGAAAAGCGACTAGGGATTGGAGATCCTATGTCTAAAATAAAATCAACTAGGGAGTGTAGACCCTATGTTGGAAAAGAGTCTAGGGAGTGTAGACCCTATATTGGAAAGGCGACTAGGGAGTGGAGAACCTATAACTAAAATATCATCAACTAGGGAGTGAAGACCCTATGTTGGAGAAGAGACCAAGGAGTGGAGACTCTATGTCTAAAAATAAAATCAACTAGGGAGTGGAGACCGAATGTTGGAAAATAAACTAGGGAGTGGAGACCCTATGCTAGAAAAGTGACTAGGGAGTGGAGACCCTATGTTTGAAAAACGACTAGGGAGTGGAGACCCTATGTTGGAAAGGAGACTAGGGAGTGGAGACCCTATGTTGGAAAAGAGACTAGGGAATGGAGACCCTATGTTGGAAAACAGACTAGGGTGTGGAGACCCTATGTCTAAAATAAAATCAACTAGGGAGTGGAGACCCTATATCTTAAATAAAATCAACTAGGGAGTGAAGACCCTATGTTGGAAAAACGTCTAGGGAGTGGAGACCCTATGTCTAAAATAAAATAAACTAGGGAGCGGAGACCCTATGTTGGAAAAGCGACTAGGGATTCGAGACACAATGTCCATAAAACAATCAACTAGGAAGTGTAGACCCTATTTGGAAAACCGACTAGGGAGTGGAGACCCTATGTTGGAAAAGAGACTAGGGAGTGGAGGCCCTATGTCTAAAAATAGAATCAACTAGGGAGTGAAGACCCTACGTTGGCAAAGCGACTAGGGAGTGGAGACCCTATGTCTATAATAAAATTAACTAAGGATCGGAGACACAATGTTGGAAATCGAGTAGGGATTGGGGACACTATGTCTATAAAACAATCAACCAGGTAGTGTAGACCCTATTTGGAAAGTCGACTAGGGAGTGGAGACCCAATGTCTAAAATATCTTCAACTAGGGAGTGGAGACCCTATATTGGAAAAGCGACTAGGGAGTGGAGACCCTGTGTCTAAAAATAAAATCAACTAGGGTGTGGAGACCCTATCTTGGAAAAGAAACTAGGGAGTGAAGACCCTATGTTTGAAAAGCGATTAGGGAGTAGAGACTCTATGTTTGAAAAATGACTAGGGATTGGAGACCCTATGTTGGAAAGGAGACTAGAGAGTGGATACCCTATGTTGGAAAGGAGACTAGGTAGTGGAGACCCAGTGTCTAAAATATCATCAACTAGGGAATGGAGACCCTATGTAAGAAAAATGACTAGGGAGTGGAGACCCTATGTCTAAAATAAAATCAACTACAGAGAGGAGACCCTAGGTTGGAAAAACGACTAGGGAGTGGAGACACTATGCCTAAAATATCAACAACTAGGGAGTGGAGACCCTATGTTAGAAAAGAGACTAGGGAGTGGAGACCCAATGTCTAAAATATCATCAACTAGGGAGTGGATACACTATGTCTAAAATATAATCAACTAGGGAGTGGAGACCCTATGTTGGAAAAGAGACAAGGGAGTGGAGACGCTACGTTGGAAAAGTGACTAGGGAGTGGATACCCTATGTCTAAAATATCAATAACTAGGGAGTGGAGACCCTATGTTGGAAACGAGACTAGGGAGTGGAGACCCTATGTCTAAAAATAAAATCAACTAGGGAGTGGAGACCCTATTTTGGAAAATCAACTAGGGAATGGAGATCCTATGTTGTAAAATCAAATAGGGAGTGGAGACCCTATGTTGGAAAAGTGACTGGGGAGAGAAGACCCTTTGTATGAAAAACGACTTGGGAATGGAGAACCTATATCTAAAATATCTACAGCTAGGGAGTGGAGACTCTATGTTGAAAACGAGACTAGGGAGTGGAGACCCAATGTCTAAAATATCATCAACTAGGGAGTGGAGACCCTATGTTGGAAAAGGGACTAGGGAGTGGAGACCATATGTCTAAAATATCATCAACTAGGGAGTAGAGACCCTATGTTGGAAAAGAAACTAGGGAGTGAAGACCCTATGTTTGAAAAGCGATTAGGCAGTAGAGACCCTATGTTTGAAAAATGACTAGGGATTGGAGACCCTATGTTGGAAAGGAGACTAGAGAGTGGATACCCTATGTTGGAAAGGAGACTAGGTAGTGGAGACCCAGTGTCTAAAATATCATCAACTAGGGAATGGAGACCATATGTAAGAAAAATGACTAGGGAGTGGAGACCCTATGTCTAAAATAAAATCAACTAGGGAGTGGTGACCTTATGTTGGAAAAGCGACTAGGGATTGGAGACACTATGTCTATAAAAAAATCAACTAGGAAGCGTAGACCCTATTTGGAAAAACGACTAGGGAGTGGAGACCCTATGTCTAAAACAAAATCAACTAGGGAGTGGAGACCCTATGTCTAAAAATAAAATCAACTTGGGAGTGGAGACCCTATGTTGGAAATGCGACTAGGGAGTGTCGACCCTATGTATAAAATAAAATTAACTAGAGAATGGAGATCCTAGGTTGGAACAACGACTAGGGAGTGGAGACCCTATGTTGGAAAAGCGACTAGGGAGTGGAGACCCTATATCTATAAATAAAATAAACTAAGGAGTGGAGATCCTATCTTGGAAAAGTGACTAGGGAGTGGAGACCCTATGTCTAAAATAAAATCAACTAGAGAGTGGAGACCCTAGGTTGGAACAACGACTAGGGAGTGGAGACCCTATGTCTAAAATATCAACAACTAGGGAGTGGAGACCTTATGTTAGAAAAGAGACTAGGGAGTTGAGACTCAATGTCTAAAATATCATCAACTATGGAGTGGAAACCGTATGTCTAAAATATCATCAACTACGGAGTGGATACCGATGATGGAGAATAGACTAAGGAGTATAGACCCTATGTCTAAAAATAAAATCAACTAGGGAGTGGAGACCGAATATTGGAAAATCAACTAGGAAGTGGAGACCGAATGTTGGAAAATCAACTAGGGAGTGGAGACCCTATGTTACAAAAGCGACTAGGGAGTGGAGACCCTATGTTTGAAAAAAACAACTAGGGAGTGGAGACCCTATGTTGGAAAGCAGACTAGGGAGTGGAAACCCTATGTCTAAAATATCATCAACTAGGGAGTGGAGACCCTATGTAAGAAAAGTGACTAGGGAGTGGAGACCCTATGTCTAAAATAAAATCAACAAGGGAGTGTAGACCTATGTCTAAAATATCATCTGCTAGGGAGTGGAGACCCTATGTTAGAAAAGAGACTAGGGAATGGAGACCCTATGTTGGAAAAGAGACTAGGGTATGGAGACCCTATGTCTAAAATAAAATCAACTAGGGGGTGGAGACCCTATATCTTAAATAAAATCAACTAGGGGGTGAAGACCTTATGTTTGAAAAGCGTTTAGGGAATGGAGACCCTATGTCTAAAATAAATAAACTAAGGTGCGGAGACCCTATGTTGGAAAAGCGACTAGGTATTGGAGACACAATGTCTATAAAACAATTAACTAGGAAGTGTAGACCCTATTTGGAAAACCGACTAGGGAGTGGAGACCCTATGTTGGAAAAGAGACTAGGGAGTAGAGGCCCTATGTCTAAATATAATATCAACTAGGGAGTGAAGACCCTACGTTGGCAAAGCGACTAGGGAGTGGAGACCCTATGTCTATAATAAAATTAACTAAGGAGCGGAGACACAATGTTGGATAGCGACTAGGGATTGGAGACACTATGTCTATAAAACAATCAACTAGGTAGTGTAGACCCTATATTGGAAAAGAGACTAGGGAGTGGAGACCCTATGTCTAAAAATAAAACCAACTAGGGAGTGGAGACCCTATGTCTAAAATAAAATCAACTACAGAATGGAGACCTTAGGTTGGAAAAACAACTAGGGGGTGGAGACACTATGCCTAAAATATCAACAACTAGGGATTAGAGATCCTATGTTAGAAAAGAGACTAGGGAGTGGAGACCCAATGTCTAAAATATCATCAACAAGGGAGTGGAAACCCTATGTCTAAAATATCATCAACTAGGGAGTGGAGACCCTATGTTGAAAAAGAGACTAGGGAGTGGAGACCCTACATTGGAAAAGTGACTAGGGAGTGTATACCCTATGTCTAAAATATCAATAACTAGGGAGTGGAGACCCTATGTTGGAAAAGAAACTAGGGAGTGGATACCCTATGTTGGAAAAGAGACTAGGGAGTGGAGACCCAATGTCTAAAAATAAAATCAACTAGGGAGTGGAGACCCTATTTTGGAAAATCAACTAGGGAATGGAGATCCTATGTTGTAAAATCAAATAGGGAGTGGAGACCCTATGTTGGAAAAGTGACTAGGGAGAGGAGACCCTTTGTATGAAAAACGACTTGGGAATGGAGAACCTATATCTAAAATATCAACAACTAGGGAGTGGAGACTCTATGTTGAAAACGAGACAAGGGAGTGGAGACCCAATGTCTAAAATATCATCTACTAGGGAGTGGAGACCCTATGTTGGAAAAGGGACTAGGGAGTGGAGACCCTATGTCTAAAATATCATCAACTAGGGAGTAGAGACCCTGTGTTGGAAAAGAAACTAGGGAGTGAAGACCCTATATTTGAAAAGTGAGTAGGGAGTAGAGTCACTATGTTTGAAAAATGACTAGGGAGTGGAGACCCTATGTTGGAAAGGAGACTAGAGAGTGGATACCCTATGTTGGAAAGGAGACTAGGTAGTGGAGACCTAGTGTCTAAAATATCATCAACTAGGGAATCGAGACCCTATGTAAGAAAAATGACTAGGGAGTGGAGACCCTATGTCTAAAATAAAATCAACTAGGGAGTGGTGACCTTATGTTGGAAAAGCTACTAGGGATTGGAGACACTATGTCTATAAAATAATTAACTAGGAAGCGTAGACCCTATTTGGAAAAACGACTAGGGAGTGGAGACCCTATGTCTAAAAAAAAATTAACTAGGGAGTGGAGACCCTAAGTCTAAAAATAAAATAAACTTTGGAGTGGAGACCCTATGTTGGAAATGCGACTAGGGAGTGGCGACCCTATGTATAAAATAAAATTAACTAGAGAATGGAGATCCTAGGTTGGAACAACGACGAGGGAGTGGAGACCCTATATTGGAAAAGCGACTAGGGAGTGGAGACCCTATATCTATAAATAAAATAAACTAGGGAGTGGAGACCCTATCTTGGAAAAGCGACAAGGGAGTGGAGACCCTATGTCTAAAATAAAATCAACTAGGGAGTGGAGACCCTATGTCTAAAATAAAATCAACTAGAGAGTGGAGACCCTAGGTTCGAACAACGACTAGGGAGTGGAGACCCTATGTCTAAAATATCAACAACTAGGGAGTGGAGACCTTATGTTAGAAAAGAGACTAGGGAGTTGAGACTCAATGTCTAAAATATCATCAACTATGGAGTGGAAACCGTATGTCTAAAATATCATCAACTACGGAGTGGATACCGATGATGGAGAATAGACTAAGGAGTATAGACCCTATGTCTAAAAATAAAATCAACTAGGGAGTGGAGACCGAATATTGGAAAATCAACTAGGAAGTGGAGACCGAATGTTGGAAAATCAACTAGGGAGTGGAGACCCTATGTTACAAAAGCGACTAGGGAGTGGAGACCCTATGTTTGAAAAAAGCAACTAGGGAGTGGAGACCCTATGTTGGAAAGCAGACTAGGGAGTGGAAACCCTATGTCTAAAATATCATCAACTAGGGAGTGGAGACCCTATGTAAGAAAAGTGACTAGGGAGTGGAGACCCTATGTTGTAAAGGAGACTAGAGAGTGGATACCCTATGTTGGAAAGGAGACTAGGTAGTGGAGACCCAGTGTCTAAAATATCATCAACTACGGAATGGATACCCTATGTAAGAAAAGTGACTAGGGAGTGGAGACCCTATGTCTAAAATAAAATCAACGTGGGAGTGGTGACCTTATGTTGGAAAAGCGACTAGAGATTGGAGACACTATGTCTATAAAATAATCAACTTGGAAGCGTAGACCCTATTTGGAAAAACGACTAGGGAGTGGAGACCCTATGTCTAAAATAAAATCAACTAGAGAGTGGAGACCCTAGGTTGGAACAACGACTAGGGAGTGGAGACCCTATGTCTTAAATATCAACAACTAGGGAGTGGAGACCCTATGTTAGAAAAGATATTCGGGAGTTGAGACTCAATGTCTAAAATATCATCAACTATGGAGTGGAAACCGTATGTCTAAAATATCATCAACTACGGAGTGGATACCTATGTTGGAGAATAGACTAAGCAGTGTAGACCCTATGTCTAAAAATAAAATCAACTAGGAAGTGGAGACCGAATGTTGGAAAATCAACTAGGGAGTGGAGACCCTATGTTACAAAAGTGACTAGGGAGTGGAGACCCTATGTTTTAAAAAACAACTAGGGAGTGGAGACCCTATGTTGGAAAGCAGACTAGGGAGTGGAGACCCAATGTCTAAAATATCATCAACTAGGGAGTGGAGACCCTATGTAAGAAAAGTGACTAGGGAGTGGAGACCCTATGTCTAAAATAAAAACATCTAGGGAGTAGAGACCCTATGTCTAAAATATCATCAACTAGGGAGTTGAGACCCTATATTGGAAAAGAGACTAGGGAGTGGAGACCCTACGCTGGAAAAGAGACTAGGGAGTGGAGACCCCATGTCTAAAATAAAATCAAATGGGGAGTGGAGACTGTATGTCTAAAATAAAATCAACTAGGGAGTGGAGACCCTATGTCTAAAGTAAAATAAACGATGTCTAAAATAAAGTAAACTAAGGAGTGGAGACCCAATGTTTGAAAAGAGACTAGGGAGTCGAGGCCCTCTGTCTAAGATTAAATCAACTAGGGAGTGGAGACCCTATGTTAGAAAAGCGACTAGGGAGTGGAGACCCTATATCTAAAATATCATCAACAAGGGAGTGCAGAACCTATGTTGGTGAAGAGACTAAGGAGGGGAGACCCTATGTCTAAAAATAAAATCTACTAGGAAGTGGAGACCGATTGTTGGAAAATCAACTAGGGAGTGGAGACCCTATGTTACAAAAGTGACTAGGGAGTGGAGACCCTATGCTTGAAAAAACAACTAGGGAGTGGAGACCCTATGTAGGAAAGCAGACTAGGGAGTGTAGACCCAATGTCTAAAATATCATCAACTAGGGAGTGGAGACCCTATGTAAGCAAAGTGACTAGGGAGTGGAGACCCTATGTATAAAATAAAATCAATTAGGGAGTGGAGACCCTATGTCTAAAATATCATCAACTAGGGAGTGGAGACCCTATGTTAGAAAAGAGAATAGGGAGTGGAGACCCCACGGTGGAAAAGAGACTAGGGAGTGGAGACCCCATGTCTAAAATAAAATCAAATGGGGAGTGGAGACTGTATGTATAAAATTCCCTAGTCTCTTTTCCAACATAGGGTCTCCACTCCTTAGTTGATGATATTTTAGACATAGGGTCTCCACTCCCTAGATGATTTTATTTTAGACATAGGGTCTCCACTCCTAGTCTCCTTTCCAATATAGGGTCTCCACTCCCTAGTTGATGATATTTTAGACATTAGGTCTCCACTCCCTAGTCTGCTTTCCAACATTGGGTCTCCACTCCCTAGTTGTTTTTTCAAACATAGGGTCTCCACTCCTAGTCACTTTTGTAACATAGGGTCTCCACTCCCTAGTTGATTTTCCAACATTCGGTCTCCACTTCCTAGTAGATTTTATTTTTAGGCATAGGGTCTCCACTCCTTAGTCTCTTCACCAACATAGGGTATGCACTCCCTTGTTGATGTTATTTTAGATATAGGGTCTCCACTCCCTAGTCGCTTTTCCAGCATAGGGTCTACACTCACTCGTTAATTGTATTTTAGACATACGGTCTCCAATCCCTAGTCGCTTTTCCAACATAGGGTCTCCACTCCCCAGTTGATTTAATCTTAGACACAGGGCCTCGACTCCCTAGTCGCTTTTCAAACATTGGGTCTCCACTCCCTAGTTTATTTTATTTTAGACATCGGGTCTCCACTCCCTAGTCTCCTTTCCGACATAGGGTCTCAACATCCTAGTTGATGATATTTAAGCCATTGGGTCTCCACTCCCTATTCTCTTTGATAACATAGGGTCTCCACTCCCTAGTTATTCATACGTTAGACATAGGGTCTCCACTCCCTTGTCATTTTTCCAACACAGGGTATCCGCTACCTAGTTAATTTTATTTTAGACATAGGGTCTCCACTCCCTAGTCGCTTTTCCAACATAGGGTCTCCACTCCCTAGTAGCTTTTCCAACATAGGGTCTCTACTCCCTAGTTGATTTTACTTTAGACATAGGGTCTCTACTCCCTAGGGTGGAAAAGAGACTAGGGAGTGGAGACCCCATGTCTAAAATAAAATCAAATGGGGAGTGGAGACTGTATGTCTAAAATAAAATCAACTAGGGAGTGGAGACCCTATGTCTAAAGTAAAATCAACTAGGGAGTAGAGACCCTATGTTGGAAAAGCTACTAGGGAGTGGAGACCCTATGTTGGAAAAACGACTAGGGAGTGGAGACCCTATGTCTAAAATAAAATCAACTAGGTAGCGGATACCCTGTTTTGGAAAAAGGACAAGGGAGTGGAGACACTATGTCTAACATATCAATAACTAGGGAGTGGAGACCCTATGTTATCAAAGAGAATAGGGAGTGGAGACCCAATGGCTTAAATATCATCAATAACTAGGGAGTGGAGACCCAATGTTTGAAAAGCGACTAGGGAGTCGAGGCCCTTTGTCTAAGATTAAATCAACTAGGGAGTGGAGACCCTATGTTGGAAAAGCAACTAGGGATTGGAGACCGTATGTCTAAAATACAATTAACGAGGGAGTGTAGACCCTATGCTGGAAAAGCGACTAGGGAGTGGAGACCCTATATCTAAAATATAATCAACAAGGGAGTGCAGACCCTATGTTGGTGAAGAGACTAAGGATTGGAGACCCTATGTCTAAAAATAAAATCTACTAGGAAGTGGAGACCGAATGTTGGAAAATCAACTAGGGAGTGGAGACCCTATGTTACAAAAGTGACTAGGGAGTGGAAACCCTATGTTTGAAAAAACAACTAGGGAGTGGAGACCCTATGTAGGAAAAAAGACTAGGGAGTGTAGACCCAATGTCTAAAATATTATCAACTAGGGAGTGGAGACCCTATGTAAGCAAAGTGACTAGGGAGTGGAGACCCTATCTCTAAAATAAAATCAACTAGGGAGTGGAGACCCTATGTCTAAAATATCATCAACTAGGGAGTGGAGACCCTACGGTGGAAAAGAGACTAGGGAGTGGAGACCCCATGTCTAAAATAAAATCAAATGGGGAGTGGAGACTGTATGTCTAAAATAAAATCAACTAGGGAGTAGAGACCCTATGTCTAAAGTAAAATCAACTAGGGAGTAGAGACCCTATGTTGGAAAAGCTACTAGGGAGTGGAGACCCTATGTTGGAAAAGCGACTAGGGAGTGGAGACCCTATGTCTAAAATAAAATTAACTAGGTAGCGGATACCCTGTGTTGGAAAAATGACAAGGGAGTGGAGACCCTATGTCTAACATATCAATAACTAGGGAGTGGAGACCCTATGTTATCAAAGAGAATAGGGAGTGGAGACCCAATGGCTTAAATATCATCAACTAAGATGTTGAGACCCTATGTCGGAAAGGAGACTAGGGAGTGGAGACCCGATGTCTAAAATAAAATAAACTAGGGAGTGGAGACCCAATGTTTGAAAAGCGACTAGGGAGTCGAGGGCCTGTGTCTAAGATAAAATCAACTAGGGAGTGGAGACCCTATGTTGGAAAAGCGACTAGGGATTGGAGACCGTAAGTCTATAATACAATTAACGAGGGAGTGTAGACCCTATGCTGGAAAAGTGACTAGGGAGTGGAGACCCTTTATCTAAAATATCATCAACAAGGGAGTGCAGACCATATGATGGTGAAGAGACTAAGGAGTGGAGACCCTATGTCTAAAAATAAAATCTACTAGGAAGTGGAGACCGAATGTTGGAAAATCAACTAGGGAGTGGAGACCCTATGTTAGAAAAGCGACTAGGGAGTAGAGACCCTATGTTTGAAAAATGACTAAAGAGTGGAGACCCTATGTTGGAAAGGAGACTAGGGAGTGGAGACCCTATGTTGGAAGGGAGACTAGGGAGTGGAGACCCAATTTCTAAAATATCATCAACTAGGGAGTAGAGACCCTATGTATGAAAAGTGACTAGGGAGTGGAGTCCCTATGTCTAAAATAAAATCAATTAGGGAGTGGAGATCCTATGTCTGTGAAGACCCTATGTTGGAAAAGCGACTAGGGATTGGAGACCCTATGTCTAAAATATAATCAACTAAGGAGGGCAGACCCTATGTTGGAAAAGAGACTAGGGATTGGAGACACTATATCTATAAAACAATCAACTAGGATGTGTAGACCTTATTTGGAAAAACGACCAGGGAGTGGAGACCCTATGTCTAAACCAAAATCAACTAGGGAGTGGAGACCCTATGTCTAAAAATAAAATCAACTAGGGAGTGGAGACCCTATGTTGGCGAAGAGACTAAGGATTGGAGACCCTATGCCTAAAAATAAAATCAACTAGGGTGTGGAGACTGAATGTTAGAAAATCAACTAGGGAGTGGAGACCCTATGTTAGAAAAGCGACTTGGGAGTGAATACCCAATGTTTAAAAAAAACAAGGGAGTGGAGACCCTATGTTAGAAAGGAGACTAGGAAGTGGAGACCCAACGTCTAAAATATCATCAACTAGGGAATGGAGACCCTATGTAAGAAAAGTGACTAGGGAGTGGAGACCCTATGTCTAAAATAAAATCAACTAGGGAGTGGAGACCCTATGTCTAAAATAAAATCAACTAGGGAGTGAAGACCCTATGTTGGAAAAGCGACTAGGGAGTGGAGACCCTATGTTGGAAAAACGAATAGAGAGTGGAGACCCTATGTTGGAAAAACGAATAGAGAGTGGAGACCCTATGTTGGAAAGGAGACTAGGGAGTAGATACCCTATGTTGGAAAGAAGACTAGGGAGTGAAGACCCAATGTCTAAAATATCATCAACTAGGGAATGGAGACCCTATGTAAGAAAAGCGACTAGGGAGTGGAGACCCTATTACTAAAATAAAATCAACTAGGGAGTGGAGACCCTATGTATAAAATAAAATCAACTAGGGAGTGAAGACCCTATATTGGAAAAGTGACTAGGGAGTAGAGACCCTATGTTGGAAAAACGACTAGGGAGTGGAGATCCTATGTTGGAATGGAGACTAGGGAATAGATACCCTATGTTGGAAAGAAGACTAAGGAGTGGAGACCCAATGTCAAAAATATCATCAACTAGGGAATGGAGACCCTATGGAAGAAAAGTGACTAGGGAGTGCAGACCCTATGTCTAAAATATCAACAACTAGGGAGTGAAGACCCTATGTTGGAAAAGCGACTCGGGAGTGGAGACCCTATGTCTAAAATAAAATCAACCAAGGAGCGGAGACCTTATGTCGGAAAAACGACGAGGGATTGCAGACACTATGTCTATAAAACAATCAACTAGGAAGTGTAGATCCTATTTGGAAAAATGACTAGGGAGTGAAGACCCTATGTGTAAAATATCTTCAACTAGGGAGTGGAGACTCTATTTGGAAAAGCGACTAGGGAGTGGAGACCCAATGTCTATAAATAAAATCAACTAGGGAGTGGAGACCCTATGTTGGAAAATCTACTAGGGAGTGCAGACCCTATGTCTAAAATAAAATCAACTAGAGAGTGGAGATCCTAGTTTGGAACAACGATTAGGGACTGGAGACCCTATGTCTTAAATATCAACAACTAGGAAGTGGAGAACCTATGTTAGAAAAGAGACTATGGAGCGGAGACCCAATGTCTAAAATATCATCAACTAGGGAGTGGAAACCCAATGTCTAAAATATCATCAACTAGTGAGTGGATACCCTAAGTTAGAGAAGAGAATAGGGAGTGGAGACCGAATGTTGGAAAATCAACAAGGGAGTGCAGACCTTATGTTAGAAAAGCGAGTAGGGAGTGGAGACCCTAAGTTTGAAAAAACACTCGGGAGTGGAGACCCTATGTTGGAAAGGAGACTAGGGAGTGGAGACCCAATGTCTAAAATAGCATCAACTAGGGAGTGGAGACCCTATGTAGTAAAAGTGACTAGGGAGTGGAGACCCAATGTCTAAAATAAAATCAACTAGAGAGTAGAGACCCTAGGTTGGAACAACGACTAGGGAGTGGAGACCTTATGTCTAAAATATCAACAACTAGGGAGGGGAGACCCAATGTCCAAAATATCATCAAATAGGGAGTGGAAACCTATGTCTAAAATATCATCAACTATGGAGTGGAGACCCTATGTTGGAGAAGAGACCAAAAGGAGTGGACACCCTATGTCTAAAAATAAAATCAACGAGTGAGTGGAGACCGAATGTTGGAAAATCAACTAGGGAGTGGAGACCCTGTGTTAGAAAAGCGACTAGGGAGTGGAGACACTATGTTTGAAAAGAAACTAGGGAGTGGCGACCCTATGTCTAAAATAAAATCAACTAGAGAGAGGAGACCCTAGGTTGGAACAATGACTAGGGAGTGGAGACCCTATGTCTAAAATATCAACAACTAGGGAGTGGAGACCCTATGTTAGAAAAGAGACTACAGAGTGGAGACCCAATGTCTAAAATATCAACAAATAGGGAGTGGAAACCCTATTTCTAAAATATCATCAACTAGGGAGTGGAGACCCTATGTTGGAGAAGAGACTAGGGAGTACAGACCCAATGTCTATAAATAAAATCAACTAGGGATTGGAGACGGAATGTTGGAAAATCAACTAGGGAGTGGAGACCCTATGTTAGAAAAGCGACTAGGGAGTGGAGACCCTGTGTTTGAAAAACAACTAGGGAGTGGAGACCCTATGTTGGAAAGGAGACTAGGGAGTGGAGACCCAATGTCTAAAATATCATCAACTAGGGAGTGGAGACCCTATGTAAGAAACGTGACTAGGGAAGGGAGACCTATGTCTAAAATAAAATCAACTAGGGAGTGGAGACCCTATGTCTAAAATAAAATCAACTAGGGAGCGAAGTCCTTATGTTGGTAAAGCGACTAGGGAGTGGAGACCCTATATCTAAAATAAAATCAACTAAGGAGCGAAGACCCTATGTTGGAAAAGCGACTAGGGAATGGAGACCCTATGTTGGAAAGGAGACTAGGGAGTGGTTACCCTATATCTAAAATAAAATCAACTAGAGAGTGACGACCCTAGGTTGAAACAAGGACTAGGGAGTGGTGACCCTATTTCTAAAATATCAACAACTAGGGAGTGGAGACCCCATGTTAGAAAAGAGACTAGGGAGTGGAGACCCAATATCTAAAATATCAACAAATTGGGAGTGGAAACCCTATGTCTAAAATATCATCAACTAGGGAGTGGAAACCCTATGTTGGAGAAGCGACTAAGGAGTGGAGACCCTATGTATAAAAATAAAATCAATTAGTGAGTGGAGACCGAATGTTGGAAAATCAACTAGGGAGTGGAGACCCTATGTCTAAAATATCAACAACTAGGGAGTGGAGACCCTATGTTGGAAAAGAGACTAGGGAGTGGAGACCCAATGTCTAAAATATCATTAACTAGGAAGTGGAGACCCTATGTTGGAGAAGAGACGAAGGAGTGGAGACCTTATGTCTAATATAAAATCAACTAGTGAGTGGAGACCGAATGATGGAAAATCAACTAGGGAGTGGAGACCCTATGTCTAAAATAAAATCAACTAAGGAGCGAAGACCCTATGTTGGAAAAGCGACTAGGGAGTGGAGACCCTATGTTGGAAAGGAGACTAGGGAGTGGTGACCCTATGTCAAAAATAAAATCAACTAGAGAGTGGAGACCCTAGGTTGGAACAATGACTAGTGAGTGGACACCCTATGTCTAAAATATCAACAACTAGGGAGTGGAGACCCTATGTTAGAAACGAGACTAGGCAGTGGAGACTCAATGTCTAAAATATCATCAAATAGGGAGTGGAAACCCTATGTCTAAAATATCATCAACTAGGGAGTTGAGAACCTATGTTGGAGAAGAGACTAAGGAGTGGAGACCCTATGTCTAAAAATAAAATCAACTAGTGAGTGGAGACCGAATGTTGGAAAATCAACTAGGGAGTGGAGACCCTATGTCTTAAATAAAATCAACTAAGGAGCGGAGACCTTATGTTGGAAAAGTGACTAGGGAGTGGAGACCCTATGTTGGAAAAGAGACTAGGGAGTGGCGACCCTATGTCTAAAATAAAGTCAACTAGAGAGTGGAGACCCTAGGTTGGAACAACGACTAGGGAGTGGAGACCATATGTCTAAAATATCAACAACTAGGGAGCGGAGACCCTATATTAGAATAAAGACTAGGGGGTGGAGACCCAATGTCAAAAATATAATCAAATAGGGAGTGGAAACCTATGTCTAAAATATCATCAACTAGGGAGTGGAGACCCTATGTTGGAGAAGAGACTAAAAGGAGTGGAGACCCTATGTCTAAAAATAAAATCAACTAGTGAGTGGAGACCGAATGTTGGAAAATCAACTAGGGAGTGGAGACCCTATGTTAGAAAAGAGACTAGGGAGTGGAGACCCTATGTTTGATAAACAAGAGTGAAGACCTTATGTTGGAAAAGCGACTAGGGAGTGGAGACCCTATGTCTCAAATAAAATCAACTAAGGAGCGGAGACCCTATGTTGGAAAAGTGACTAGGGAGTGGAGATCCTATGTTGGATAGGAGACTAGGGAGTGGTGACCCTATGTCAAAAATAAAATCAACTAGAGAGTGGAGACCCTAGGTTGGAACAACGACTAGGGAGTGGAGACCCTATGTCTAAAATATCAACAACTAGGGAGTGGAGACCCTATGTTAGAAAAGAGACTAGTGAGTGGAGACCCAATGTCTAAAATATCATCAAATAGGGAGTGGAAACCCTATTTCTAAAATATCATCAACTAGGGAGTGGAGACCCTATGTTGGAGAAAAGACTAAGGAGTGGAGACCCTATGTTGGAAAAGTCACTAGGGAGTGGAGATCCTATGTTGGAAAGGAGACTAGGGAGTGGTGACCCTATGTCAAAAATAAAATCAACTAGAGAGTGGAGACCCTAGGTTGGAACAACGACTAGGGAGTGGAGACCCTATGTCTAAAATATCAACAACTAGGGAGTGGAGACCCTATGTTAGAAAAGAGACTAGTGAGTGGAGACCCAATGTCTAAAATATCATCAAATAGGGAGTGGAAACCCTATTTTTTAAATATCATCAACTAGGGAGTGGAGACCATATGTTAGAAAAGAGACTAGGGAGTGGAGACCCAATGTCTAAAATATCATCAAATAGGGAGTGGAAACCCTATGTCTAAAATATCATCAACTAGGGAGTGGAGACCCTATGTTGGAAAAGAGACTAGGGAGTGAAGACCCTACGTTGGAAAAGTGACTAGGGAGTGGATACCCTATGTCGAAAATATCAATAACTAGGGAGTGGAGACCCTATGTTGGAAAAGAGACTAGGGGGTGGAAACCCTATGACTAAAAATAAAATCAACTAGGGAGTGGAGACACTATTTTGGAAAATCAACCAGGGAGTGGAGATCCTATGTTGTAAAATAAACAAGGGAGTCGAGACCCTATGTTGGAAAAGTGACTAGGGAGTAGAGACTCTGTGTATGGAAAACGACTAGGGAATGGAGACCCTATATCTAAAATATCAACAAATAGGGAGTGGAGACCCTATGTTGGAAAAGAGACTAGGGAGTGGATACCCAATGTCTAAAATATCATCAACTAGGAAGTGGAGACCCAATGTTGGAGAACAGACTAAGGAGTGGAGACCCTATGTCTAAAAATAAAATCAACTAGTGAGTGGAGAGCGAATGTTGGAAAATCAACTAGGGATTGGGGACCCTATGTCTAAAATAAAATCAACTAAGGAGCAGAGACCCTATGTTGGAAAAGTGACTAGGGAGTGGAGACCCTATGTTGGAAAGGAGACTAGGGAGTGGTGACCCTATGTCTAAAAACAAATAACCTAGAGAGTGGAGACCCTAGGTTGGAACACCGACTAGTGAGTGGAGACCCTATGTCTAAAATATCATCAACTAGGGAGTGGAGACCCTATGTTATAGAAGAGACTAAAAGGAGTGGAGACCCTATGTCTAAAAATAAAATCAACTAGTGAGTGGAGACCGACTGTTGGAAAATCAACTAGGGAGTGGGGACCCTATGTCTAAAATAAAATCAACTAAAGAGCAGAGACCCTATGTTGGAAAAGCGACTAGGGAGTGGATACCCTATGTTGGAAAGGAGACTAGGGAGTGGTGACCCTATGTCTAAAATAAAATGACCTAGAGAGTGGAGACCCTAGGTTGGAATACCGACTAGTGAGTGGAGACCCTATGTCTAAAATATCATCAACTAGGGAGTGGAGACCCTATGTTGGAGAAGAGACTAAAAGGAGTGGAGACCCTATGTCTAAAATAAAATCAATTAGGGAGTGAAGACCTTATGTTGGAAAAGCGACTAGGGAGTGGAGAACCTATGTCTAAAATAAAATCAACTAAGGAGCGGAGACCCTATGTTGGAAAAGTGACTAGGGAGTGAGATCCTATGTTGGAAAGGAGACTAGGGCGTGGTGACCCTATCTCAAAAATAAAATCAACTAGAGAGTGGAGACCCTAGGTTGGAACAACGACTAGGGAGTGGAGACCCTATGTCTAAAATATCAACAACTAGGGAGTGGAGACCCTATGTTAGAAAAGAGACTAGTGAGTGGAGACCCAATGTCTAAAATATCATCAACTAGGGAGTGGAAACACTATGTCTAAAATATAATCAACTAGGGAGTGGAGACCCTATGTTGGAAAAGAGACAAGGGAGTGGAGATCCAATGTCTAAAATATCACCAAATAGAGAGTTAAAACCCTATGTCTAAAATATCATCAACTAGGGAGTGGAGACCCTATGTTGGAAAAGAGACTAGGGAGTGGAGACCCTACGTTGGAAAAGTGACTAGGGAGTGGATACCCTATGTCGAAAATATCAATAACTAGGGAGTGGAGACCCTATGTTGGAAAAGAGACTAGGGGGTGGAGACCCTATGACTAAAAATAAAATCAACTAGGGAGTGGAGACCCTATTTTGGAAAATCAACTAGGGAGTGGAGACCCTATGTTGGAGAAGAGACTAAAAGGAGTGGAGACCCTATGTCTAAAAATAAAATCAACTAGTGAGTGGAAACCGAATGTTGGAAAATCAACTAGGGAGTGGGGACCCTATGTCTAAAATAAAATCAACTAAGGAGCAGAGACCCTATGTTGGAAAAGCGACTAGGGAGTGGAGACCCTATGATGGAAAGGAGACTAGGGAGTGGTGACCCTATGTCTAAAATAAAATAACCTAGAGAGTGGAGACCCTAGGTTGGAACACCGACTAGTGAGTGGAGACCCTATGTCACAAATATCATCAACTAGGGAGTGGAGACCCTATGTTGGAGAAGAGACTAAAAGGAGTGGAGACCCTATGTCTAAAATAAAATCAACTAGGGAGTGAAGACCGAATGTTGGAAAATCAACTAGGGAGTGGGGACCCTATGTCTAAAATAAAATCAACTAAGGAGCAGAGACCCTATGTTGGAAAAGCGACTAGGGAGTGGAGACCCTATGATGGAAAGGAGACTAGGGAGTGGTGACCCTATGTCTAAAATAAAATAACCTAGAGAGTGGAGACCCTAGGTTTGAAAATCTACTAGTAGTGGAGACCCTATGTCACAAATATCATCAACTATGGAGTGGAGACCCTATGTTGGAGAAGAGACTAAAAGGAGTGGAGACCCTATGTCTAAAATAAAATCAACTAGGGAGGGAAGACCTTATGTTCGAAAAGCGACTAGGGAGTGGAGACCCTATGTCTAAAATAAAATCAACTATGGAGCGGAGACCCTATGTTGGAAAAGTGACTAGGGAGTGAAGATCCTATGTTGGAAAGGAGACTAGGGAGTGGTGACCCTATGTCAGAAATAAAATCAACAAGAGAGTAGAGACCCTAGGTTGGAACAACGACTAGGGAGCGGAGACCCTATGTCTAAAATATCAACAACTAGGGAGTGGAGAACCTATGTTAGAAAAGAGACTAGGGAGTGGAGACCCAATGTCTAAAATATCATCAAATAGGGAGTGGAAACCCTATGTCTAAAATATCATCAACTAGGGAGTGGAGACCCTATGTTGGAAAAGAGATTAGGGAGTGGAGACCCTACGTTGGAAAAGTGACTAGGGAGTGGATACCCTATGTCAAAAATATCAATAACTAGGGAGTGGAGACCCTATGTTGGAAAAGAGACTAGGGGGTGGAGACCCTATGACTAAAAATAAAATCAACTAGGGAGTGGAGACCCTATTTTGGAAAATCAACTAGGGAGTGGAGATCCTATGTTGTAAAATCAACAAGGGAGTCGAGACCCTATGTTGGAAAAGTGACTAGGGAGTAGAGACTCTGTGTATGGAAAACGACTAGGGAATGGAGAACCTATATCTAAAATATCAACAACTATGGAGTGGAGACCCTATGTTGGAAAAGAGACTAGGGAGTGGATACCCAATGTCTAAAATATCATCAACTAGGAAGTGGAGACCCAATGTTGGAGAACAGACTAAGGAGTGGAGACCCTATGTCTAAAAATAAAATCAACTAGTGAGTGGAGACCGAATGTTGGAAAATCAACTAGGGAGTGGGGACCCTATGTCTAAAATAAAATCAACTAAGGAGCAGAGACCCTATGTTGGAAAAGCGACTAGGGAGTGGAGACCCTATGATGGAAAGGAGACTAGGGAGTGGTGACCCTATGTCTAAAATAAAATAACCTAGAGAGTGGAGACCCTAGGTTGGAACACCGACTAGTGAGTGGAGACCCTATGTCTAAAATATCATCAACTAGGGAGTGGAGACCCTATGTCTAAAAATAAAATCAACTAGTGAGTGGAGACCGGATGTTCGAAAATCAACTAGGGAGTGGAGATCCTATGTTAGAAAAGCGACTAGGGAGTGGAGACCCTATGTTTTAAAAAACACTATTGAGTGGAGATCCTATGTTGGAAAAGAGACTAGGGAGTGGGGACCCAATGTCTAAAAGAAAATCCACTTGAGAGTGGAGACCCTAGGTTGTTACAATGACTAGGGAGTGGAGGCCCTATGTCTAAAATATCAACAACTAGGGAGTGGACACCCAATGTTATAAAGGAGACTAGGGAGTGGAGACCCAATGTCTAAAATATCATCAAATAGGGCGTGGAAACCCTATTTCTAAAATATCATCAACTACGTAGTGGAGACCCTATGTTGGAGAAGAGACTAAGGAGTGGAGACCCTATGTCTATAAATAAAATCAACCAAGGAGTGGAGACCGAATGTTGGAAAATCAACTAGGGAGTGGAGACCCTATGTTACAAAAGCGACTAGGGAGTGGATACCCTATGTTTGAAAAACAACTAGGGAGTGGAGACCATATGTTGGAAAGGAGACTAGGGAGTGGAGACCATATGTTTGAAAAACAACTAGGGAGTGGAGATCCTATGTAAGAAACGTGACTAGGGAAGGGAGACCTATGTCTAAAATAAAATCAACTAGGGAGTGGAGACCCTATGTCTAAAATAAAATCAACTAGGGAGTGGAGACCTGATGTTGGAAAAGCGACTAGGGAGTGGAGACCCTATATTAGAAAATAGACTAGGGAGTGGAGACCCAATGTCTAAAATATCATCAAATAGGGAGTGAAAACCCTATGTCTAAAATGTCATCAACTAGGGAGTGAAGACCCAATGTTTGAAAAACAATTAGGGAGTGGAGACCCTATGTTGAAAAAGAGACTAGGGAGTGGCGAACCTATGTCTAAAATAAAATCAACTAGAGAGTGAAGACCCTAGGTTGGAACAATGACTAGGGAGTGGAGACCCTATTTCTAAAATATCAACAACTAGGGAGTGGAGACCCTATGTTATAAAAGAGACTAGGGAGTGGAGACCCAATGTCTAAAATATCATCAAATAGGGCGTGGAAACCCTATTTCTAAAATATCATCAACTACGTAGTGGAGACCCTATGTTGGAGAAGAGACTAAGGAGTGGAGACCCTATGTCGATAAATAAAATCAACTAGGGAGTGGAGACCGAATGTTGGAAAATCAACTAGGGAGTGGAGACCCTATGTTACAAAAGCGACTAGGGAGTGGAGACCCTATGTTTGAAAAACAACTAGGGAGTGGAGACCATATGTTGGAAAGGAGACTAGGGAGTGGAGACCCAATGTTTAAAATATCATCAACTAGGGAGTGGAGACCCTATGTAAGAAACGTGACTAGAGAAGGAGACCTATGTCTAAAATAAAATCAACTTGGGAGTGGAGACCCTATGTCTAAAATACAATCAACTAGAGAGTGGAGACCCTAGTTTGTTACAATGACTAGGGAGTGGAGACCCTATGTCTAAAATATCAACAACTAGGGAGTGGAGACCCTATGTTATAAAAGAGACTAGGGAGTGGAGACCCTATGTTAGAAAAGAGACTAGGGTGTGGAGACCCAATGTCTAAAATATCATCAAATAGGGAGTGAAAACCCTATGTCTAAAATATCATCAACTAGGGAGTGAAGACCCTATGTTTGAAAAACAACTAGGGAGTGGAGACCCTATGTTGGAAAAGAGACTAGGGAGTGGCGACCCTATGTCTAAAATAAAATCAACTAGAGAGTGGAGACCCTAGGTTGGAACAACGAGACTAGAGAGTGGAGACCGAATGTTGGAAAATCAACTAGGGAGTGGAGACCCTATGTTACAAAAGCGACTAGGGAGTGGAGACCCTATGTTTGAAAAACGACTAGGGAGTGGAGACCATATGTTGGAAAGGAGACTAGGGAGTGGAGACCCAATGTTTAAAATATCATCAACTAGGGAGTGGAGACCCTATGTAAGAAACGTGACTAGGGAAGGAGACCTATGTCTAAAATAAAATCAACTAGGGAGTGGAGACCCTATGTCTAAAATAAAATCAACTAGGGAGTGAAGACCTTATGTTGGAAAAGCGACTAGGGAGTGGAGACCCTATATCTAAAATAAAATAAACTAAGGAGCGGAGACCCTATGTTGGAAAAGCGACTAGGGAGTGGAGACCCTATGTTGGAAAGGAGTCTAGGGAGTGGTGACCCTATGTCAAAAATAAAATAAACTAGAGAGTGGAGACCCTATGTTATAAAAGAGACTAGGGAGTGGAGACCGAATGTTGGAAAATCAACTAGGGAGTGGAGACCCTATGTTACAAAAGCGACTAGGGAGTGGAGACCCTATGTTTGAAAAACGACTAGGGAGTGGAGGCCATATGTTGGAAAGGAGACTAGGGAGTGGAGACCCAATGTTTAAAATATCATCAACTAGGGAGTGGAGACCCTATGTAAGAAACGTGACTAGGGAAGGAGACCTATGTCTAAAATAAAATCAACTAGGGAGTGGAGACCCTATGTCTAAAATAAAATCAACTAGGGAGTGAAGAACTTATGTTGGAAAAGCGACTAGGGAGTGGAGACCCTATGTCTAAAATAAAATAAACTAAGGAGCGGAGACCCTATGTTGGAAAAGCGACTAGGGAGTGGAGACCCTATATTGGAAAGGAGACTAGGGAGTGGTGACCCTATGTCAAAAATAAAATAAACTGGAGAGTGGAGACCTTAGATTGGAACAACGACTAGGGAGTGGAGACCCTATGTCTAAAATATCAACAACTAGGGAGTGGAGACCCTATGTTAGAAAAGAGACTAGTGAGTGGAGACCCAATGTCTAAAATATCATCAAATAGGGAGTGGAAACCCTATTTCTAAAATATCATCAACTAGGGAGTGGAGACCCTATGTTGGAGAAAAGACTAAGGAGTGGAGACCCTATGTCTAAGAATAAAATCAACTAGTGAGTGGAGACGGAATGTTGGAAAATCATCAACTAGGGAGTGGAGACCCTATGTTGGAAAAGCGACTAGGGAGTGGAGACCCTATGTCTAAAATAAAATAAACTAAGGAGCGGAGACCCTATTTTTGAAAAGTGACTAGGGAGTGGAGATCCTATGTTAGAAAGGAGACTAGGGAGTGGTGACCCTATGTCAAAAATAAAATCAACTAGAGAGTGGAGACCCTAGGTTGGAACAACGACTAGGGAGTGGAAACCCTATGTCTAAAATATCAACAACTAGGGAGTGGAGACCCTATGTTAGAAAAGAGACTAGTGAGTAGAGGCCCAATGTCTAAAATATCATCAAATTGGGAGTGGAAACCCTATTTCTAAAATATCATCAACTAGAGAGTGGAGACCCTATGTTAGAAAAGAGACTAGGGAGTGGAGACCCAATGTCTAAAATATCATCAAATAGGGAGTGGAAACCCTATGTCTAAAATATCATGAACTAGGGAGTGGAGACCCTATGTTGGAAAAGAGACTAGGGAGTGGAGACCCTATGTTGGAAAAGCGACTAGGGAGTGGATACCCTATGTCGAAAATATCAATAACTAGGGAGTGGAGACCCTATGACTAAAAATAAAATCAACTAGGGAGTGGAGACCCTATTTTGGAAAATCAACTAGGGAATGGAGATCCTATGTTGTAAAAACAACAAGGGAGTCGAGACCCTATGTTGGAAAAGTGACTAGGGAGTGGAGACTCTATGTATGGAAAACAACTAGGGAATGGAGACCTTATATCTAAAATATCAACAACTAGGGAGTGGAGACCCTATGTTGGAGAAGTGACTAAGGAGTGGAAACCCTATGTCTAAAAATAAAATCAACTAGTGAGTGGAGACCGAATGTTCGGAAATCAACTAGGGAGTGAAGACCCTATGTCTAAAATAAAATTAACTAAGGAGCGGAGACCCTATATTGGAAAATCGACTATGGAGTGGAGACCCTATGTTGGAAAGGAGACTAGGGAGTGGTGACCCTATGTCTAAAATAAAATCAACTAGAGAGTGGAGACCCTAGGTTGGAACAACGACTAGTGAGTGGAGACCCTATGCCTAAAATATCATCAAATAGGGAGTGGAGACCCTATGTTGGAGAAGAGACAAAAATGAGTGGAGACCCTATGTCTAAAAATAAAATCAACTAGTGAGTGGAGACCGAATGTTGGGAGATCAACTAGGGAGTGGAGACCCTATGTTAGAAAAGCGACTAGGGAGTGGAGACCCTATGTTAGAAAAGCGACTAGGGAGTGGAGACCCTATGTTTTAAAAAAAAACTAGGGAGTGGACTTCCTATGTTGGAAAAGAGACTAGGGAGTGGCGACCCTATGTCTAAAATAAAATCAACTAGAGAGTGGAGACCGTAGGTTGGAACAATGACTAGGGAGTGGAGACCCTTTGTCTAAAATATCAACAACTAGGGAGTGGAGACCCTATGTTACAAAAGAGACTAGGGAGTGGAGATCCAATGTCTAAAATATCATCAAATAAGGCGTGGAAACCCTATTTCAAAAATATCATCAATTACAGAGTGGAGACCCTATGTTGAAGAACAGACTAAGGAGTGGAGACCCTATGACGATAAATAAAATCAACAACTAGGGAGTGGAGACGGAATGTTGGAAAATCAACTAGGGAGTGTAGACCCTATGTTACAAAAGCGACTAGGGAGTGGATACCCTATGTTTGAAAAACCACTAGGGAGTGGAGACCATATGTTGGAAAGGAGACTAGGGAGTGGAGACCCATTGTCTAAAATATCTTCAACTAGGGAGTGGAGACCCTATGTAAGAAACATGACTAGGGAAGGGAGACCTATGTGTAAAATAAAATAAAATAGGGAGTGGAAACCCTATGTCTTAAAATAAAATCAACTAGTGAGTGGAGACTGAATGTTGGAAAATCAACTAGGGAGTAGAGACCCTATGTTAGAAAAGCAACTAGGGAGTGGAGACCCTATGTTTGAAAAAAAACTAGGGAGTGGAGACCCTATGTTGGAAAAGAGACTAGGGAGTGGCGACCCTATGTCTAAAATAAAATCAACTAGAGAGTGGAGACCCTAGGTTGGAACAATGACTAGGGAGTGGAGACCCTTTGTCTAAAATATCAACAACTAGGGAGTGGAGACCCTATGTAATAAAAGAGACTAGGGAGTGGAGATCCAATGTCTAAAATATCATCAAATAAGGCGTGGAAACCCTATTTCAAAAATATCATCAACTACAGAGTGGAGACCCTATGTTGAAGAACAGACTAAGGAGTGGAGACCCTATGACGATAAATAAAATCAACAACTAGGGAGTGGAGACGGAATGTTGGAAAATCAACTAGGGAGTGTAGACCCTATGTTACAAAAGCGACTAGGGAGTGGATACCCTATGTTTGAAAAATCACTAGGGAGTGGAGACCATATGTTGGAAAGGAGACTAGGGAGTGGAGACCCATTGTCTAAAATATCTTCAACTAGGGAGTGGAGACCCTATGTAAGAAACATGACTAGGGAAGGGAGACCTATGTGTAAAATAAAATAAAATAGGGAGTGGAAACCCTATGTCTTAAAATAAAATCAACTAGTGAGTGGAGACTGAATGTTGGAAAATCAACTAGGGAGTTGAGACCCTATGTCTAAAATAAAATCAACTAAGGAGCGGAGACCCTATGTTGGAAAAGCGACTAGGGAGTGGAGAACCTATGTTGGAAAGGAGACTAGGGAGTGGTGACCCTATGTCTAAAATAAAATCAACTAGAGAGTGGAGACGCTAGGTTGGAACAACGACTTGGGAGTGGAGACCCTATGTCTAAAATGTCAACAACTTGGGAGCGGAGACCCTATCTTAGAAAAGAGACTAGGGGGTGGAGACCCAATGCCTAAAATATCATCAAATAGGGAGTGGAAACCTATGTCTAAAATATCATTAACTTGGGAGTGGAGACCCTATGTTGCAGAAGTGACTAAAAGGAGTGGAGCCCCTATGTCTAAAAATAAAATAAACTAGTGAGTGGAGACCGAATGTTGGAAAATCAACTAGGGAGTAGAGACCCTATGTTAGAAAAGCGACTAGGGAGTGGAGACCCTATGTTTGAAAAAAAACTAGGGAGTGGAGACCCTATGTTGGAAAAGAGACTAGGGAGTGGCGACCCTATGTCTAAAATAAAATCAACTAGAGAGTGGATACTCTAGGTTGGAACAATGACTAGGGAGTGGAGACTCTATGTCTAAAATATCAACAACTTGGGAGCAGAAACCCTATCTTAGAAAAGAGACTAGGGGGTGGAGACCCAATGTCTAAAATATCATCAAATAGGGAGTGGAAACCTTTGTCTAAAATATCATCAACTAGGGAGTGGAGACCCTATGTTGGAGAAGAGGCTAAGGAGTGGAGACCCTATGTCTTAAAATAAAATCAACTAGTGAGTGGAGACCGAATGTTGGAAAATCAACTAGGGAGTGGAGACCCTATGTCTAAAATAAAATCAACTAAGGAGCGGAGACCCTATGTTGGAAAAGCGACTAGGGAGTGGAGACCCTATGTTGGAAAGGAGACTAGGGAGTGGTGACCCTATGTCTAAAATAAAATAAACTAGAGAGTGGAGACGCTAGGTTGGAACAACGACTTGGGAGTGAAGACCCTATGTCTAAAATGTCAACAACTTGGGAGCGGAGACCCTATCTTAGAAAAGAGACTAGGGGGTGGAGACCCAATGTCTAAAATATCATCAAATAGGGAGTGGAAACCTATGTCTAAAATATCATTAACTTGGGAGTGGAGACCCTATGTTGCAGAAGTGACTAAAAGGAGTGGAGCCCCTATGTCTAAAAATAAAATAAACTAGTGAGTGGAGACCGAATGTTGGAAAATCAACTAGGGAGTAGAGACCCTATGTTAGAAAAGCGACTAGGGAGTGGAGACCCTATGTTTGAAAAAAAACTAGGGAGTGGAGACCCTATGCTGGAAAAGAGACTAGGGAGTGGCGACCCTATGTCTAAAATAAAATTAACTAGAGAGTGGATACCCTAGGTTGGAACAATGACTAGGGAGTGGAGACCCTATGTCGAAAATATCAACAACTTGGGAGCAGAGACCCTATCTTAGAAAAGAGACTAGGGGGTGGAGACCCAATGTCTAAAATATCATCAAATAGGGAGTGGAAACCTATGTCTAAAATATCATCAACTAGGGAGTGGAGACCCTATGTTGGAGAAGAGGCTAAGGAGTGGAGTCCCTATGTCTAAAAATAGAATCAACTAGTGAGTGGAGACCGAATGTTGGAAAATCAACTAGGGAGTGGAGACCCTATGTTATAAAATAGACTAGGGAGTGGAGACCCAATGTCTAAAATATCATGAAATAGAGCGTGGAAACCCTATTTCTAAAATATCAGCAACTACAGAGTGGAGACCCTATGTTGGAGAACAGACTAAGGAGTGGAGACCCTATGTCGATAAATAAAATTAACTAGGGAGTGGAGACCGAATGTTGGAAAATCAACTAGGGAGTGGAGACCCTATGTTACAAAAGCGACTAGGGAGTGGATACCCTATGTTTGAAAAACAACTAAGGAGTGGAGACCATATGTTGGAAAGGAGACTAGGGAGTGGAGACCCAATGTCTAAAATATCATCAACTAGGGAGTGGAGACCTTATTTAAGAAACGTGACTAAGGAAGGGAGACCGATGTCTAAAATAAAATCAACTAGGGAGTGGAGACCCCATGTCTAAAATAAAATCAACTAGAGAGTGAAGACCTTATGTTGGAAAAGCGACTAGGGAGTGGAGACCCTATGTTGGAAAGGAGACAAGGGAGTGAAGACCCTATGTCAAAAATAAAATCAACTAGAGAGTAGAGACCCTAGGTTGGAACAACGACTAGGGAGTGGAGACCCTATGTAAGAAACATGACTAGGGAAGGGAGACCTATGTGTAAAATAAAATAAAATAGGGAGTGGAAACCCTATGTCTTAAAATAAAATCAACTAGTGAGTGGAGACTGAATGTTGGAAAATCAACTAGGGAGTGGAGACCCTATGTCTAAAATAAAATCAACTAAGGAGCGGAGACCCTATGTTGGAAAAGCGACTAGGGAGTGGAGACCCTATGTTGGAAAGGAGACTAGGGAGTGGTGACCCTATGTCTAAAATAAAATCAACTAGAGAGTGGAGATGCTAGGTTGGAACAACGACTTGGGAGTGGCGACCCTATGTCTAAAATATCAACAACTTGGGAGCGGAGACCCTATCTTAGAAAAGAGACTAGGGGGTGGAGACCCAATGTCTAAAATATCATCAAATAGGGAGTGGAAACCTATGTCTAAAATATCATTAACTTGGGAGTGGAGACCCTATGTTGCAGAAGTGACTAAAAGGAGTGGAGCCCCTATGTCTAAAAATAAAATAAACTAGTGAGTGGAGACCGAATGTTGGAAAATCAACTAGGGAGTAGAGACCCTATGTTAGAAAAGCGACTAGGGAGTGGAGACCCTATGTTTGAAAAACAACTAGGGAGTGGAGACCCTATGTTGGAAAAGAGACTAGGGAGTGGCGACCCTATGTCTAAAATAAAATCAACTAGAGAGTGGATACTCTAGGTTGGAACAATGACTAGGGAGTGGAGACTCTATGTCTAAAATATCAACAACTTGGGAGCAGAAACCCTATCTTAGAAAAGAGACTAGGGGGTGGAGACCCAATGTCTAAAATATCATCAAATAGGGAGTGGAAACCTTTGTCTAAAATATCATCAACTAGGGAGTGGAGACCCTATGTTGGAGAAGAGGCTAAGGAGTGGAGACCCTATGTCTTAAAATAAAATCAACTAGTGAGTGGAGACCGAATGTTGGAAAATCAACTAGGGAGTGGAGACCCTATGTCTAAAATAAAATCAACTAAGGAGCGGAGACCCTATGTTGGAAAAGCGACTAGGGAGTGGAGACCCTATGTTGGATAGGAGACTAGGGAGTGGTGACCCTATGTCTAAAATAAAATCAACTAGAGAGTGGAGACGCTAGGTTGGAACAACGACTTGGGAGTGGAGACCCTATGTCTAAAATGTCAACAACTTGGGAGCGGAGACCCTATCTTAGAAAAGAGACTAGGGGGTGGAGACCCAATGTCTAAAATATCATCAAATAGGGAGTGGAAACCTATGTCTAAAATATCATTAACTTGGGAGTGGAGACCCTATGTTGCAGAAGTGACTAAAAGGAGTGGAGCCCCTATGTCTAAAAATAAAATAAACTAGTGAGTGGAGACCGAATGTTGGAAAATCAACAAGGGAGTAGAGACCCTATGTTAGAAAAGCGACTAGGGAGTGGAGACCCTATGTTTGAAAAAAAACTAGGGAGTGGAGACCCTATGCTGGAAAAGAGACTAGGGAGTGGCGACCCTATGTCTAAAATAAAATCAACTAGAGAGTGGATACCCTAGGTTGGAACAATGACTAGGGAGTGGAGACCCTATGTCGAAAATATCAACAACTTGGGAGCAGAGACCCTATCTTAGAAAAGAGACTAGGGGGTGGAGACCCAATGTCTAAAATATCATCAAATAGGGAGTGGAAACCTATGTCTAAAATATCATCAACTAGGGAGTGGAGACCCTATGTTGGAGAAGAGGCTAAGGAGTGGAGTCCCTATGTCTAAAAATAGAATCAACTAGTGAGTGGAGACCGAATGTTGGAAAATCAACTAGGGAGTGGAGACCCTATGTTATAAAATAGACTAGGGAGTGGAGACCCAATGTCTAAAATATCATGAAATAGAGCGTGGAAACCCTATTTCTAAAATATCAGCAACTACAGAGTGGAGACCCTATGTTGGAGAACAGACTAAGGAGTGGAGACCCTATGTCGATAAATAAAATTAACTAGGGAGTGGAGACCGAATGTTGGAAAATCAACTAGGGAGTGGAGACCCTATGTTACAAAAGCGACTAGGGAGTGGATACCCTATGTTTGAAAAACAACTAAGGAGTGGAGACCATATGTTGGAAAGGAGACTAGGGAGTGGAGACCCAATGTCTAAAATATCATCAACTAGGGAGTGGAGACCTTATTTAAGAAACGTGACTAAGGAAGGGAGACCGATGTCTAAAATAAAATCAACTAGGGAGTGGAGACCCCATGTCTAAAATAAAATCAACTAGAGAGTGAAGACCTTATGTTGGAAAAGCGACTAGGGAGTGGAGACCCTATGTTGGAAAGGAGACAAGGGAGTGGAGACCCTATGTCAAAAATAAAATCAACTAGAGAGTAGAGACCCTAGGTTGGAACAACGACTAGGGAGTGGAGACCCTATGTAAGAAACATGACTAGGGAAGGGAGACCTATGTGTAAAATAAAATAAAATAGGGAGTGGAAACCCTATGTCTTAAAATAAAATCAACTAGTGAGTGGAGACTGAATGTTGGAAAATCAACTAGGGAGTGGAGACCCTATGTCTAAAATAAAATCAACTAAGGAGCGGAGACCCTATGTTGGAAAAGCGACTAGGGAGTGGAGACCCTATGTTGGAAAGGAGACTAGGGAGTGGTGACCCTATGTCTAAAATAAAATCAACTAGAGAGTGGAGATGCTAGGTTGGAACAACGACTTGGGAGTGGCGACCCTATGTCTAAAATATCAACAACTTGGGAGCGGAGACCCTATCTTAGAAAAGAGACTAGGGGGTGGAGACCCAATGTCTAAAATATCATCAAATAGGGAGTGGAAACCTATGTCTAAAATATTATTAACTAGGGAGTGGAGACCCTATGTTGCAGAAGAGACTAAAAGGAGTGGAGCCCCTATGTCTAAAAATAAAATCAACTAGTGAGTGGAGACCGAATGATGGAAAATCAACTAGGGAGTAGAGACCCTATGTTAGAAAAGCGACTAGGGAGTGGAGACCCTATGTTTGAAAAAAAACTAGGGAGTGGAGACCCTATGTTGGAAAAGAGACTAGGGAGTGCCGACCCTATGTCTAAAATAAAATCAACTAGAGAGTGGATACCCTAGGTTGGAACAATGACTAGGGAGTGGAGACCCTATGTCGAAAATATCAACAACTTGGGAGCAGAGACCCTATCTTAAAAAAGAGACTAGGGGGTGGAGACCCAATGTCTAAAATATCATCAAATAGGGAGTGGAAACCTATGTCTAAAATATCATCAACTAGGGAGTGGAGACCCTATGTTGGAGAAGAGGCTAAGGAGTGGAGTCCCTATGTCTAAAAATAGAATCAACTAGTGAGTGGAGACCGAATGATGGAAAATCAACTAGGGAGTGGAGACCCTATGTCTAAAATAAAATCAAATAAGGAGCGGAATGTTGGAAAAGCGACTAGGGAGTGGAGACCCTATGTTGGAAAGGAGACTAGGGAGTGGTGACCCTATGTCTAAAATGAAATCAACTAGAGAGTGGAGACCCTAGGTTGGAACAACGACTAGTGAGTGGAGACCCTATGTCTAAAATATCAACAACTAGGGAGTGGAGACCCTATGTTAGAAAAGAAACTAGGGAGTGGAAACCCAATGTCTAAAATATCATCAAATAGGGAGTGGAAATCCTATGTCTAAAATATCATCAACTAGGGAGTTGAGACCCTATGTTGGAGAAGAGACTAAGGAGTGGAGACCCTATGTCTAAAAATAGAATCAACTAGTGAGTGGAGACCGAATGTTGGAAAATCAACTAGGGAGTGGAGACCCTATGTTATAAAATAGACTAGGGAGTGGAGACCCAATGTCTAAAATATCATGAAATAGGGCGTGGAAACCCTATTTCTAAAATATCATCAACTACAAAGTGGAGACCCTATGTTGGAGAAGAGACTAAGGAGTGGAGACCCTATGTCGATAAATAAAATTAACTAGGGAGTGGAGACCGAATGTTGGAAAATCAACTTGGGAGTGGAGACCCTATGTTACAAAAGCGACTAGGGAGTGGATACCCTATGTTTGAAAAACAACTAAGGAGTGAAGACCATATGTTGGAAAGGAGACTAGGGAGTGGAGACCCAATGTCTAAAATATCATCAAGTAGGGAGTGGAGACCTTATTTAAGAAACGTGACTAAGGAAGGGAGACCGATGTCTAAAATAAAATCAACTAGGGAGTGGAGACCCCATGTCTAAAATAAAATCAACTAGAGAGTGAAGACCTTATGTTGGAAAAGCGACTAGGGAGTGGAGACCCTATGTTGGAAAGGAGACAAGGGAGTGGAGACCCTATGTCAAAAATAAAATCAACTAGAGAGTGGAGACCCTAGGTTGGAACAACGACTAGGGAGTGGAGACCCTATGTCTAAAATATCAACAACTAGGAAGTGGAGACCCCATGTTAGAAAAGAGACTAGGGAGTGGAGACCCAATGTCTAAAATATCATCAAATAGGGAGTGGAAACCTTATGTCTAAAATATCATCAACTAGGGAGTGGAGACCCTATGTTGGAGAAGAAACTAGGGAGTGGAGACCCTATGTTGGAGAAGAGACTAGGGAGTACAGACCCAATGTCTATAAATAAAATCAACTAGGGATTGGAGACGGAATGTTGGAAAATCAACTAGGGAGTGGAGACCCTATGTTAGAAAAGCGACTAGGGAGTGGAGACCCTGTGTTTGAAAAACAACTAGGGAGTGGAGACCCTATGTTGGAAAGGAGACTAGGGAGTGGAGACCCAATGTCTAAAATATCATCAAGTAGGGAGTGGAGACCTTATTTAAGAAACGTGACTAAGGAAGGGAGACCGATGTCTAAAATAAAATCAACTAGGGAGTGGAGACCCCATGTCTAAAATAAAATCAACTAGAGAGTGAAGACCTTATGTTGGAAAAGCGACTAGGGAGTGGAGACCCTATGTTGGAAAGGAGACAAGGGAGTGGAGACCCTATGTCAAAAATAAAATCAACTAGAGAGTGGAGACCCTAGGTTGGAACAACGACTAGGGAGTGGAGACCCTATGTCTAAAATATCAACAACTAGGAAGTGGAGACCCCATGTTAGAAAAGAGACTAGGGAGTGGAGACCCAATGTCTAAAATATCATCAAATAGGGAGTGGAAACCTTATGTCTAAAATATCATCAACTAGGGAGTGGAGACCCTATGTTGGAGAAGAGGCTAAGGAGTGGAGACCCTATGTCTTAAAATAAAATCAACTAGTGAGTGGAGACCGAATGTTGGAAAATCAACTAGGGAGTGGAGCCCCTATGTCTAAAATATAATCAACTAAGGAGCGGAGACCCTATGTTGGAAAAGCGACTAGGGAGTGGTGACCTGTCACGACCCAACTGGAGGGTCATGACTAGCACCCGGGCCATACTTGCCGAGCACCAACGTACATTTTATCTAACCTTCCTTATTATCTTTAAGGGCCGACAAGACCAATATAAATGAAAGACATGGATCATGAACATCCAACAATGAAAGATAATGTCATGAACATACGTAACATGGGACGACAAGACTGTCAAGAAACTATATATAAGGTACGAGCTACCATGGTGCCATGAAAGACTATACAACAAAAATCAGCCGACAAGGCATTCCAAACCATACATGAGTCGACACCTGTCTATGAGCCTCTAAAAGAACATAAGTGCTACAACATTGCCGGAACAGGGCCCCGACATACCCATAATGTCTATAACAAAAATGCATACCAAGACCACGGCAAGTCCGGAGAAAGGATCTTGCCAATAACGCTGAACCGGATAGCCTACTGTGATGGGGGAGCTGCGTCTACCCGTCTATCAGGACCTGCAGCACGACATGCAGCGTCCACAAATAAAAAGGATGTCAGTACGAATAAAGTACTGAGTATGTAAGGCAGAATAGCATAAGTAAGAACAATAATGTAAACAGTGATAGGGAATATACAACCTGTGACAACTGGGTACCTCTGAGGGCTACTGACATGAAATACATGATACATACATATATATATATACATAAACGTTTAAAATATATGCCTTTGTGGGCATCATCATCATCATATCGTACCCGGCCATAATAGGCTCGGTAAAACGTACCCGGCCATCATAGGGCTCGGTAGAATCGTACCCGGCCACGTGGTGACCCTATGTCAAAAATAAAATCAACTAGAGAGTGGAGACCCTAGGTTGGAACAATGACTAGGGAGTGGAGACCCTATGTTTGAAAAGAGACTAGGGAGTGGAGACCCAATGTCTAAAATATCATCAAATAGGGAGTGGAAACCCTATGTCTAAAATATCATCAACTAGGGAGTTGAGACCCTATGTTGGAGAAGAGACTAAGGAGTAGAGACCCTATGTCTAAAAATAAGATCAACTAGTGAGTGGAGACCGAATGTTGGAAAATCAACTAGGGAGTGGAGACCCTATGTTAGAAAAGCGACTAGGGAGTGGAGACCCTATTTATCTCAAACTCGCTTCCCATGAGTTTTGCAAATTCCTCACACAATGAATCATTAGTTGCTCCAAAGATGATGTTATCAACATAGACTTGCACAATGAGCAGGTTCCTTCCTTGTTTCTTCAGAAATAAGGTGTTGTCAATTTTTCCTCTTGTAAAGCCATTTTCTAGAAGAAATTTGGACAACCTTTCATACCAAGCACGGGGAGCCTGCTTTAGCCCCTATAGTTCCTTTTCAAGTTTAAAAACATGCTTAGGATCTTTATGATTCTCAAATCCAAGAGGTTGCTTGACAATGACTTCTTCCTTTAGAAAGCCATTCAGAAAAACACTTTTGACATCCACTTGGAACAATTTGAATTCCATATGAGACGCAAAGGCAATAAGGATTCTAATTGCCTCTATTCGCGCAACTGGAGCAAATATTTCATCATAGTCAATACCTTATTCCTTATTGTAACTTTGAACTACCAGCCTTAACTTGTGTCTGGTTGTGTTACCAAACTAATCAAGTTTATTTCTGAATACCCACCTAGTTCCTATAATAGTTCTGTCAGCAGGTTGTGGAACCAGGTGCCATACACTATTCCTCTTACATTGATGAAGCTCATCTTGCATAGCCGTAATCAAGTCCGCATCTTTCAATGCTTCTTTGATATTTTTGGGCTCAATCAGTAGGATAAAGGCTGAGAAGGCAAGCGTGTTTCTTGCCTTTGTTCTGGTTTGAATTCCTGAATCAAGGGGAGTGATCATATTTTCAAGAGGAAGTGAGCTTTTGTGTTTCCAGTTAGACATCTGAACCTTGTTGTGGGATGGTCCAAGTATTTCTGATTGTGCTTCTCGCTCTGCATGTGCGGTCCCTTGAATTGCATCAACAACTCTGTTTTCAACTTCAGTTGTTGTGATTTGGGAACCGGGTTCCTCTCCATCAGCTGGAGAAATAGCTGCACCATCATCATTTGATTCCTTGACGTGACTCATCATGTCCGTTTTTCCATTTGCCATGTCAATGAATTCACCAGGGACAGTTGATTGTTCTCCCTCTTGATCAATCTTATCATGTGAATCCTTTCCACATGATTGGTGAGATTCATCAAAGATCACATGTATACTTTCCTCAACACATTGAGTTCTTTTGTTATATACTTCGTAAGCTTTACTTTGTGATGAATAGTCCAGAAAGATTCTTTCATCACTTTTGGAATTTGAAATTTCCAAGTCCTTGCTTACTATTGTTGAGGACAAAACACTTGCAACCAAATGTACTTAGATGTGTCACCTTAGACTTCCTCCCATTTAGCAGTTCATATGGAGTTTTATTCAAAAGGGACCTGATCATGCACCTATTTACCAAGCAACATGCAGCGTTGATAGCTTCTGCCCAGAAGTTGTTTGCAATGCCGTTGTCAATCAACATTGTTCTTGCCATATCTTCAAGAGTCCTATTCTTCATTTCCACAACACCATTTTGTTGAGGTGTTCTTGGAGCTGAACAATTATGAGTGATGCCATTTTCAGCAAAAAATTCATCGAATTTGGCGTTGTCAAAGTCTGTGCCATGATCCGACCTGATAGTTAATACATTATGGCTCATCTTGACTTGGATCCTTTTTACAAATGAAACAAATACTTCAGATGTTTCATTCTTGGACATGAGAAACAGAGTCCAGGTGAATCTGGAATAGTCATCCACAATAACAAAGATGTACTTCTTTCCTCCTCTACTTGGCATTCTCATAGGTCCACATAGATCCATATGAAGGAGATCAAGTGGCCTTGAGGTACGGACTTACCTTTGGGGCTTGAAAGAAGAGCTGACTTGCTTTCCAGTTACACATGCATCGCACACCTTGTGATCCTTGAAGCTTGATTTGGGCAGTCCACGAACCAGGTCCTTCTTGACCAACATGTTTAATAAAGCTTGCATGACCCAATCTTTGGTGCCATAGTTCAGCATCATCATCTACAACACTCAGACAACTGAGATCTCCATTTTGCAGAGATTAAACCTCAGCAACATAGATGTTTTTGTATATTTTGGCAACCAAAACCACCTCACCAGTCACAAGATTTGTGACTGTGCATGTTTTTGACACAAATTCTACCTTGTTTTTCTTGTCACATATTTGGGAGACACTTAACTAGCTGTACTTCAACCCATTCACGTAGTACACATTTTTAATTGAGTGAGAAAGAGACTTCTCAATTCTTCCAATTCCCAGAATGTATCCCTTTTTGTCGTTTCCAAAGGATACATTCCCTCCTTTCAGGGCTTTGATTGAAAAGAAAACATTTGTACTTCCAGTCATGTGCTTCGAGCAACCACTATCTATGTACCATTGTTGGCTGCTCCCTTTCACTGCTCCCTGCACAAGGAAATCAAGGGTTAGACTTAGGAACCCAAATAAGTTTGGGTCCCTTGTACTGAGGAAAGGGATGAATCTGAACTTTTTTTGTCCAAGCAGGCATCACACGAGTTTTATATAAGGGACTAGGTTCTTTAGCAGTAGTTACTCTCTTTTTTGCAAAAACGTTGTTTTTCTGTTGAGACTGAAATCTGGCCTTACATGTTTCCTTAAAGTTCCTAGTGGGGATCCAGTTTCTGTCAATAGGGTGATATACCAGATCTCAACAATGCTTCAATCACTGGTGAAATTTAGAAAACCAAGCATGCAGAATGTCCCACACAAATGGCCAGATTTAATAAACATGATGAAGCAGTATACTCCTAAGTTGAAGTACACTAAAGTTCTATGGGAATTTCCTGATCAGGGCTGGATAAAAGTGAATACAGATGGTGCATCGAAAGGAAACCCAGGAAGGAGCTCATTTGGTTATGTTCTGAGAAATGAGGAGGGGAATGTTGTCTATGCATGTGGCAAAGAAATCCAAGAAGGAACAAATATAGAAGCTGAAGTGAGGGCCATCTTGGAAGCTTTGAAGTATTGTGTGGACAATGAATACATACTCACTGATCTACATACAGATTCGATGTTGGTCAATAATGTGATACAAGGGGTGTGGACTACACCATGGACAGTTGCAGCAGAAGTGGAGGAGATAAACGAATTAATGGAAAGCTGTAATGGGAAGTTATCACACGCACTTAGATAAGGCATCCAATTAGCATATCACATTGCTAATTATGCACTAGACACGGGACCTTTGGAATGCCATGGTTTCTGGGATCTGGATGTCAAGGGGAGGAAGATTGCGAATAGTGATAAATTACAATGTCCATACCTAAGAGTGAAGGTTGCAAGAACCTAGGAGGGGACGAGGAAAGGAGTAGCAGGGGCAGGAGGAATTTTGGGAACATGCTTGATCATCATGGTCAAATCCATATGGAGGAAAGTATGGTGATCATTTTTCAAAAGGAGAGAATCAAACACAAGAAGCAAACACTATCCAGTATGATTCCAATAACACTTACAGGAAACCAGGCGAAGTCAATGCATAACAGTTTGTGTCTAACGGAAATCACAGAAGCAACTGGAGAAGACAACAACATACAACACAAGGAATATGATGGAAACACTATGTCTTGTTTGTATAGTATTGGCAGGCATAGACTGGAAAGTAGGAAAATCAATTTTTCATTAACCTAGTGTTCTCTTTTGCAGGAAACGATACTGTTGTCATGCCCTACCCTTTGCCTAACTCCCATTTGGTGGTATTAGTAGTAAGTACTCATTCCAATGGGAGGGAAGCTGGGCTAGGCACAAGCATAACACTAGTTTTTCACTAGATTTGTCTAGGTCTTTACAGCATTATGAGGGAATTTTTGCATGACAATCTTCATGTTTAAGTTTCCATTATGTTAAGGAATGTAATCGACCCAGCAAGCAGCTATAATAGGCATGTTTCAACGGATGTCCACACTCACAGTCTGCTCATATTGCCTAGTTTTTGGACGAGGCAGTGCTATTCAAATGGTCATATGGAAGAATTGCAATGCAAACAATGGAGCAACTCAGCATTTTCATCAAGGAATGATATTGTATCCATGTCCTACTATTCGCTACAACTTCAAAGGGTGGTATTAGCATTTGATTCTCAGTCCCTTGAAGGTGTACTAATAGTAGGCACAAGCATGGAAGCATGAAGAATTATGCCCAGCATTGGTTTGGCACAAATATACATGACCTGGGCTTTTGGGACTCGAATATGGGAGCACTGGATGCATTCTGTAACAAAGCACCAGCACACCTTATTAGTACTACATCCCAAGAATGGTGCCAAAAAATGGTTAACATAGAGGGATGCTGGAGATCACACGACCACCTGCTCAAACAGGGCACACACAAGCAAAATATGCCCGATTTATTGGTCGACTTCCTGTTTGACAGGAACTTTTGGCACTCAAAAATGGGGGAAAAGGAATAACACCCCAATGCATTTCATTTATTTGAAATCCCAAAAATGGTGCCAACCACTTAGATCAACAGACGATAGCTGCAGATCACACGATTTTCTCCACAAACAGTGGATACTCACACATGAACGTAAGTGCTGGACTTTACTGTCATTGAGAGGTGAGTATAGTTGTCCCATACTTTTGGAGAAAACAGGTACATTACAGGTTTCAAGACTTCATGAGGAAAAACTTTTGCTGTGGGAATGGATTGATAGATGTAAAGACACACACGACATATCAATGGAAAATCAAGGCCACACCAAGGCAGTAATCTTTACGATTGGAACTGCTACTTATTATGTGGATGATCGTAGGAGTTACACGCCTAAAGAAAATGCAGATGCATACTTAAAAAAATCAGTTGGACAGGCACGCTACTGGATTCTTTCTGCTCACAGTTGATACACCACTGGGAATATGGTCAAATGTGCAACAATATAAGATTTCATCTCGGCTTCAATTGTGAAGACATTTCATGGCTAGTTATTATAAATCAGTTGCTTTACCTTATTAGTTTGCATAATGTGTTATCAATGTTGAGTTCATTACACAACAATGATAATAGGAACTATGTACTCGTCAAATTTTATTACTTTCATCATGTAAGACCTCCTGACACTTTATTTTATTTTTTGATTTATATATATAAACAAATAGCCCTATCTACACTGTCTAGTGGATTGTGCAAAGAAAAAAAAAATTCTTCTCCTTTAAGAAGTCCTCCTTTAAAAAATTCCCAAAGGAAAAAAAATCAATAAAAAGAGAGTTCGCTTATGTACTTTATTCTCGATCTTCTCGAACTACGCAAGATCTAATTCATGTGGCATCATGATACGTAGGCAATCTCCATCGTATTCGATCATTGCCATCAAATAAATTGAGTTAAAAAAAAGAGAAAAGAAAGAAAACAGTGACAAAAATAACAGAGAAAACACAGAGCGAAAGAAAAACAAAAGAAAGCAAGGATGAAAAAATCCAAAAAGAGATCTTTGTGTCCAGGTTAAAAAAGAAAACTGCGGAAAGTTTCTGTGAATATGCTGTCAAATGGCATGAGCAAGTTACCAGGGTGAAGCCTCCAACAGACGAAGCATAAATTGTTGCGGTCTTCTTACAGGCCCAAGAGGCGGACTACTTCCAGAACATGATGTCCACTATGAGTAAGCCGTTTGCTGAGGCTATCAAAACTGGGGAGATAGTCAAAAATGATTTAAGAACATGCTGAATTTTGATTCATGTTACCTTTAAGGCCACATCACAAGCCGCTCAGAATAGTTTGGAGGGTTTGATAAACAAAAATTGGAGAGAAGAGGGAGCCATGATGGCTTCGAGCTCGAAGGGGGCCTGCACGACATTCAACCAATCATATATGCTTTCTATGGTCCCTCAACAGTATTATCCCCATCAAGATGCTGCTTATGCTGTGGCACCGCCTCCCTATGCGGTGATGAACGTGCAACCTTATACGCGGCCATAACATTATACACAAAACCGAGCTCCATCTTCCAAAAATACCCATCCTTACCAAGCTCTATATAATCCCCAACCAAATGTTCCCCAATACAATCCTCGCCCAAGAGAGCATTTCAGAAAGAATTAGTTCACCCTTATTGTTAAATCATATTCAAGCTTATTCCAAAAGCTAATCAGGTTAGATCTGTTACAGCCAGTGGCCCCGAACCTACCGAACCCTGAGTCCCCTTGCACCGAGCTGATGCTATATATGAATACCACTTTGTAGCAGTGGTACACAGTACGGATGACTGTTAGACCCCCAAAAGGGTAGTGGAAGACTTGATTGAAGCTGAAAGAATCGTTCTTCGAGACGAAGAGGCTCCTGATGTGACAAACAATTTGTTGCCTGCTCATAACACCGGGCCAATGGTCGGAATGATTTGTGAAGATGAGGTATTTGATCCGGCACTGAAGGCCATTGTAGCCATTGCTGAGATAGAAGAAAAGCCAAAAACGGTCACCAAACGTGAAAGTTCCCTATTAGATGGGAGTCTCAGTAGCCGGTCTTGCTATCCTTTCTGCATCCAGATTATTTCAGAGTGTAATCCGAATGTTTTACTTTATTGTCTTACTTTATGATGTAAACCCTTCTATCTTTAAAAATTTTAAAAATAAGTAAAAATCAAATGAAATAAATATTTCATCATTAACGAATGTCTCTTTTCTTCAATCTTGTCACCTTTCTTATTCTCTTTTTAGTTTTGTTGATGCAGATTTTAATAACATGACATGATTGCGGACTTCATGCCTCGATCCTAAAACACTGTCAGATCTCGAAATAATGAATCAAGAAGCATAATGTGTTGAAGATATGGCTTGTAAGAAAATAAATAGAAAGTTGGAACGAAGTTAAGATCCCCCCTCTTCGGATCAGTGTTGAAGCCGAGAATGAGGACAAAGATTGGGTCAAGAAATGATCGAACAATTGTTCTAATTGATGAAAAATGATTGGCCGCAATTTTCCACGGGCAGTTGTACCAACAAATAATGGACTGTGTCTACAACATGAAAGTGCAGCCCAGGTAATTTGAAATAGGATAACTCATTTTGAGACATATCCTCCCGTCTCATGAAGAAGCTAAAGGAAAATTGGCTCCAAATTGGAAAGGTCCACACATTGTAATGAGAGTACTGCCAAAAGAGAGCATTGTATCTAGGAAGCATCGAAGGAAATGTCACTGAAACAACTGTCAATGCGGATGCAGTCAAAGGTACTATATTTGATCCTATATATAGCATTATTGTTCTCTGATTGGGATGATGAAGGCTTTCATTAACCCTTTTTGCCAACCCTTTAAGCCGATTACCTTTCTTTGATTACCATCTTTGGAACCTGAATGTGTTATTTAAAAAAATAGAGAAGAAGAAGACAAATAAGAAAAAAGGAAAAATAAGAAATAATAAAAAAAAGGAGAATGAGAAAATAAAAACAAAAAAATCAAAAAATAACTTCAAGTTCCTCGAACTACGTTTGACTTGATTCCGAAAGGTTATGTAAGCAATTTCTCTTTAGGGTTTAGTCACACCAAAATAAAAATCCTCATTTCCCCAAAAGTTAAAACTAGGGCAGATGTTATAATGGTTCGGCGATGGTTTCGCCTGAAAGGTTCCAAAGTTGTAATTCAATTCAAATCCTTTTTACCCAAATCATTTTCAAGTCCTTCCGATCAATCAACGAGAATGTTCAAGAATTGGAAGATATAACCATTTTGATCTGATGCCACCAAAATGAGAGAAATAAAATGTGAGAGTTTTATTGGTGAAAACCCTCACGGGCACCATAAAGCGATGACAAGCAGAGAAAATGAAAATGAGAGTCTTGTTAGTGAAAACCCGCAAAGGGCACTATAAGGCGATGGTGAGAAGATAAATGAGAGAGCTCAGCTGGTGAAAACCCGCAAAGGGCACTACTGATCGAAAAGAGGATCTTCACAGTCATTGGTATTGACAGTCCTGGGCAAGGTTTCTCGGTTTCGAGGCAAAAGTTGTGATGAATTTATGAGATTCGGACGGTTTACACAGATCAGGCATACGGTCCATAAGGCATATAATGTTCATTGAAATCCGTAGATACACCAGATTAGTCCTTCTTTCCTTTCCCCGAAAGGGATACCTCTCGTCTAAATTCATTATCGATTCCATTACTTATTTTTCTAACATAGGGTCTCCACTCCCAA